>NC_134362.1:39174940-39344940 GCF_048569485.1 Anomaloglossus baeobatrachus
ACACACAGGGGAAGTGTCATGATTCACGTATGTCTCTGTATGTCCAGAGCCGTTGTATGTTTGTTTTCCTGCTGTCTGCATTCTCCGGGGTTAGATCCGATGGGAGGAGCCTATCCTGTCGTGCCTCGTTCGGGGGTCACGTTGTCTTATCTTGGAACTGTTTTCCTCGGTATGCCGCCAGTGATAGTTCCTGCTCTGCAGTGTGCTCTTCTGGTTCCTGTGAGTCTGTTCTGATCCTACCTAGTACTCCTTTCCTGACCTCTGTCTTTCTCGTCTTCTCTTACCTCCCTGTCTTCCTAACCCGCTCTCTGCTTTGTTATCCCGTCTCCGCTCCCTCCTCTATACTTACTTGTCCTCTTGGTTTCTGACCCCAGCTTGCTATCTGACTCTAGCTCTGCTCCCCTCCGGCTCCTGACGATACCTCATGGCTTTCCGACCCTCGGCTCTCACTTGACTCCGGCTCCGCTTACCCCTCTGTACTTACGTGACTTCTCAGGACTCAGTATATAGAAATAATCCAGCACACTCAAAGTATTCTTTAGAAAAAAAATTTATTTTATATTTTTGCGTTATTCTTGTGAGAATGTCAAAATAAGTAATGTGTCCAAGTCCAACGTTACGACCACAATCTTTGGTCTTTCTTTATCAAGGACTATAATGTACAAAGAAATATAAAAAGGAAACAATATGTACAACAAGTATATTGAACAGCATATACAGTAGTAATAATGTATGGCGTATCCTCAATTATTAGGAGAGAAAATAGAGGACATATTTGTAAATATAAAAGAATTTACACAAGGTCACACAATAAGGACAACAGTTTATATTCTAGGAAGAACAGTAACGACAGACCAGATAAGAACCTCATTGGTAAACATGATTATACATATAGGAGGAGATATCAACACAAGCAGACCAACCTCAATGGGCTATGGAATAGCGTCTATCACATGGAATGTCTGTCGTCTCGTGTTCTCTTCTCTCAGAGAGCCTATGGTTGGAAAATTATAAGGAAAAAACAATAAAACAAAAGAACAAGAACTAATAGAAATACGGGCTCATGAGTACAGAGGGAGTCAACATTAATGGCCATAGATCGGTGAAAATGTCGGTGGGTATATTCCTTATCACACTCGTGTTGGTGCTCAAAGACGAGAAAAAATCCTCTTTGTTCACTCTTTACATAGTACTGTATAACACAATACATGTGTCAAAAAGGGGTAAAAGAATTAATGTTATACCAGTTTTGTAAGAGCATATGACATTTTTAAAAAAACAATCAAACAGTGGGATATACCTAATGGTCCAAAGGAGATGGAGGAGTATTGTGTAAGGGCCCAGGACCATTTAAGCGCGGTAACTTGACCAAAGGTTAGGTCTACCCTATAGACTCCAGTGTTATATAGTCAAGGATCTATAACATATAATGCATACATCAGCATAAAATTATATAGGTAGAACCAGAGTGCTATATTACCAATTGATAAAGGAATTCATGAGAACATGAACCGGTACGTCAGCTGACTAGAAAATGGTAGGATACTTATTTGGATATGGGAACATCCCCCGGTTTGCAGGAATGTACAATGTGAATCCCTAAAATAAGGGAAAAAAAGGGGGGTACCATTTAGAGTATGGGAATAATTTATGACCGCAATGTTGTGCATTTGAATAAGCTAAATGATGCATGTTCCTTTAAGTGGTTAGGAGATGCCATATAAAATGCACATAGATGTGAGGTCACAGATTACTAGTTATAGTGATGAATAGAGCAATAGAGGATAAAGATCTTACCCAGTGGGTGATGAATTCAGGGTATGTCCTTTACGAGTATCTATGGAAAGTGAATAAAGGATACTATAATGGCAAGAGTGTGACAGTAGAAAGCGCTGTTTGCCCCTTGTTTAACACACACCTGCATTGGTGATACACGTGGTGAGTGGTGCCTGGGAGTGGGGATAAGAGCCCTATATGACGTTTATATAGTTAGTGGGGAACGCGCCCTCCTCCTCCACTCCCTGGAGGTGAGACGCAGAAGTGACGTGGTTGGAGCGCATCATGCGCATGCGCCGCTGGGTGTCCGAGCGGCGCATGCGCAGAAGGCGACTCGCATCCAACGTTGGTGTTTCCTGGTGGTGAAACGCAACTGTGACATCACGTTCGCAGTCATAAATTTTTCCCATACTCTAAATGGTACCCCCTTTTTTTTCCCTTATTTTAGGGATTCACATTGTACATTCCTGCAAACCGGGGGATGTTCCCATATCCAAATAAGTATACTACCATTTTCTAGTCAGGTGACGCACCGCTTCATGTTCTCATGAATTCCTTTATCAATTGGTAATATAGCACTCTGGTTCTACCTATATAATTTTATGCTGATGTATGCATTATATGTTATAGATCCTTGACTATATAACACTGGAGTCTACAGGGTATACCTAACCTTTGGTCAAGTTACCGCGCTTAAATGGTCCTGGCGCCCTTACGCAATACTCCTCCTTCTCCTTTGGACCATTAGGTATATCCCACTGTTTGTTTTTTTTTTAAAATGTCATATGCTCTTACAAAACTGGTATAACATTAATTCCTTTACCCCTTTTTGACACATGCATTGTGTTATACAGTACTATGTAAAGAGTGAACAAAGAGGATTTTTTCTCGTCTTTGAGCACCAACACGAGTGTGATAAGGAATATACCCACCGACATTTTCACCGATCTATGGCCATTAATGTTGACTCCCTCTGTACTCATGAGCCCATATTTCTATTAGTTCTTGTTCTTTTGTTTTATTGTTTTTTCCTTATAATTTTCCAACCATAGGCTCTCTGAGAGAAGAGAACACGAGACGACAGACCATTCCATGTGATAGACGCTATTCCATAGCCCATTGAGGTTGGTCTGCTTGTGTTGATATCTCCTCCTATATGTATAATCATGTTTACCAATGAGGTTCTTATCTAGTCTGTCGTTACTGTTCTTCCTAGAATATAAACTGTTGTCCTTATTGTGTGACCTTGTGTAAATTCTTTTATATTTACAAATATGTCCTCTATTTTCTATCCTCATAATTGAGGATACGCCATACATTATTACTACTGTATATGCTGTTCAATATACTTGTTGTACTTATTGTTTCCTTTTTATGTTTCTTTGTACATTATAGTCCTTGATAAAGACCAAACATTGTGGTCGTAACGTTGGACTTGGACACATTACTTTTTTTGACATTCTCACAAGAATAACGCAAAAATAAAAAATAAATGTTTTTTCTAAAGAATACTTTGAGTGTGGCGGATTTTTTCTATATATTGCTACGTGTTTTCCCGAGCACCTCACCTGTTGCATAGTTGAGCCAGGCCTAACTTCTATATTTTTCTCAGGACTCAGGACTGACCTTTGGTTTGATCGACCATTCTATTACAACCTTCCGTGGATGCTAGTGACTAGAGTTGAGCGGATCGGTCATAATTCGGGTCCGGCGGATCCGGATCGGGTTGCCGCCGAAGTCCGGATCCGATCCGGAATCCACGGCCATGTTAATCAATGGGGAGAGAGAGAGAAAAAAAAATGGATCCGGATCGTGCACCCCGAATCCCGGGTACTGGTCGGACTCGGATCGGGCGCTCAAACCGTGCGGATCCGGATTTTGCGGAACCGGGTCCGCTCTACACTACTAGTGACCTTTAGTGGGTTTGTGCCTAACTACGCTTAGGAGCACTACATCCTGAGTGAGTATCGGCTCCCCCTGGTGGTAGCATCACAGTAAGGAGGACCGACAGGGAGACATAGGTAAAAGGATGTACAAACAAACTTCACTGCTGCAGCCAGACACCAAGGCTGCAGCCAACTAGGCTCCAAATATGTACTGTGATATTGCTGTGTGTATTATCCCTGTATGGTGACATAACTGTGGGTATTATCTCTGTACTGTGACACCACTGTGTAAATTATCCCTGTACTGTGACTTTAACCCTTTGCTGTAACTTTACTTTGTGCATTATTTCCATCCTTTTCTTTAGGGAGACTAAAATAGTCATAACAGTTTCTTGTCCTTCTGCTGCAGGTGGTCCTGGTGGTCCTGGTGATGTAGGGCTCCTTTCCAAGTTTTGCTATTGGGCCCCTTGGTTGTTTATGTCCCTAAGAGTGTATAACTGCAGCCTTATATTTTATGCCCTAGGCTTCTCTATATAAATAAATGGTATAGTAATCTCCATTGTTTGTAAAGTAAAATGAATTACAAAGCTGTATATCCTAGCAAAGTAAGAATACTCAATATCTAAGACGCTCGTCTTTATAGATGCATGGATTGTTAATAAAATGTTATAATTCGTCACTTACCAATATGTGTAATAGTAGGAGCTTATAATAGTGAAGTTGATAATAGTCACACATGCTCGGTTCTGTCCTTATTTAAAGCTTTTACTATTACTGTGCTTTTATATACTTCATTCTATTACACACGGGAGACGATGTTTGTTTGTTTCTATTAATGTCTGGAAAACATGTTTTACCTCCCCACAGGATTATTAGCAACAAAACAATAAGGATTCAATTTTAAAAAAACTATTTTAATTGCCAATTTACATAAAGGCCAGGACCAATGATCAACAAAGCAACAAATTAATCATTAGTATTGTAAGAGAAATAATGACTGTCGACAGCCAAAATAAAGGGGAGCTGAGTGGTCATCTCACTTGTGTTGGACGTTTTTTATTCCTAATACAGTTAGGTCCAGAAATCTTTGGACAGTGACACAATTTTCGCGAGTTGGGCTCTGCATGCCACCACATTGGATTTGAAATGAAACCTCTACAACAGAATTCAAGTGCAGATTGTAACGTTTCATTTGAAGGTTTGAACAAAAATATCTGATAGAAATTGTAGGAATTGTACACATTTCTTTACAAACACTCCACATTTTAGGAGGTCAAAAGTAATTGGACAAATAAACCAAACCCAAACAAAATATTTTTATTTTCAATATTTTGTTGCGAATCCTTTGGAGGCAATCACTGCCTTAAGTCTGGAACCCATGGACATCACCAAACGCTGGGTTTCCTCCTTCTTAATCCTTTGCCAGGCCTTTACAGCCGCAGCCTTCAGGTCTTGCTTGTTTGTGGGTCTTTCCGTCTTAACTCTGGATTTGAGCAAGTGAAATGCATGCTCAATTGGGTTAAGATCTGGTGATTGACTTGGCCATTGCAGAATGTTCCACTTTTTTGCACTCATGAACTCCTGGGTAGCTTTGGCTGTATGCTTGGGGTCATTGTCCATCTGTACAATGAAGCGCCGTCCGATCAACTTTGCGGCATTTGGCTGAATCTGGGCTGAAAGTATATCCCGGTACACTTCAGAATTCATCCGGCTACTCTTGTCTGCTGTTATGTCATCAATAAACACAAGTGACCCAGTGCCATTGAAAGCCATGCATGCCCATGCCATCACGTTGCCTCCACCATGTTTTACAGAGGATGTGGTGTGCCTTGGATCATGTGCCGTTCCCTTTCTTCTCCAAACTTTTTTCTTCCCATCATTCTGGTACAGGTTGATCTTGGTCTCATCTGTCCATAGAATACTTTTCCAGAACTGAGCTGGCTTCATGAGGTGTTTTTCAGCAAATTTAACTCTGGCCTGTCTATTTTTGGAATTGATGAATGGTTTGCATCTAGATGTGAACCCTTTGTATTTACTTTCATGGAGTCTTCTCTTTACTGTTGACTTAGAGACAGATACACCTACTTCACTGAGAGTGTTCTGGACTTCAGTTGATGTTGTGAACGGGTTCTTCTTCACCAAAGAAAGTATGCGGCGATCATCCACCACTGTTGTCATCCGTGGACGCCCAGGCCTTTTTGAGTTCCCAAGCTCACCAGTCAATTCCTTTTTTCTCAGAATGTACCGACTGTTGATTTTGCTACTCCAAGCATGTCTGCTATCTCTCTGATGGATTTTTTCTTTTTTTCAGCCTCAGGATGTTCTGCTTCACCTCAATTGAGAGTTCCTTAGACTGCATGTTGTCTGGTCACAGCAACAGCTTCCAAATGCAAAACTACACACCTGTAATCAACCCCAGACCTTTTAACTACTTCATTGATTACAGGTTAACGAGGGAGACGCCTTCAGAGTTAATTGCAGCCCTTAGAGTCCCTTGTCCAATTACTTTTGGTCCCTTGAAAAAGAGGAGGCTATGCATTACAGAGCTATGATTCCTAAACCCTTTCTCCGATTTGGATGTGAAAACTCTCATATTGCAGATGGGAGTGTGCACTTTCAGCCCATATTATATATATAATTGTATTTCTGAACATGTTTTTGTAAACAGCTAAAATATCAAAACTTGTGTCACTGTCCAAATATTTCTGGCCCTGACTGTATATGACATTTTTAAGGGCATTGAAAGCACATAAAGGACAACAAGATAAAGTAGGTTGTAAAATGTATTCTGTACAGAATATTTTTGTATTTTCAGGATTTTTAGCAACTATGTTGTGTGTCTTGAAAACCTCTTAAAGGGAAACGCCATGTTTTCTCATGTAAATTGTTTCAATTAACTATTGACAATAGAGGATTGCAGGTTAGGCTAAGGCGGGCTTTACGCGTTGCGACATCGCTAGCAATTGCTAGTGATGTCCAGCGTGATAGCACCCGCCCCCGTCGCACATGCGATTTCTTGTGATTGCTGCCGTAGCGAACATTATCGCTATGGCAGCGTCACACGCACATACCTGTTCGGTGACATCGCGGTGACTGCCGAACAATCCCTCCTTTAAGGGGGAGGTGCGTTCAGCGTCACCGCGACGTCACTAATCGGCCGGCCAATAGAAGCGGAGGGGCGGAGATAAGTGGGACATAACATCCCGCCCACCTCCTACCTTCCGCATTGCCGGTGGACGCAGGTAAGGAGATGTTTGTCGCTCCTGCGGGTTTACACACAGCGATGTGTAATGCTGCAGGAGCAACAAACAACATCGTACCTGCGGTCGACCCGACATTATGAAAATGAACGACGCTACACAGATCACACTTTTGCAATCGTTTATCGTCGCACCTAGGATTTACACGTTGCGATGTCGCTACCTGCGCCGAATGTGCGTCACTAACGACGTGACCCCGACAATATTTCGGAAGCGATGTGGCAACGTGTAGAGCCCCCTTAGTTCACATTTCCGTCAATTTGTATCAGTCACAATCCGCGGCTCTGGTAAACAACGGAATCCGTTTGGCGGATTCCGTTGTTCCCATATACTTGTATGAGCGACGGATTGTGACTGATGATGCTGCGTTGCATCCTCCACGCGACTGGTCAGTTGTGGAATGACTTACCGTCGGGCAGCAGGAACGCAGCATGTAGCGTTTTTTGAGCAGTGGAATCCTTTTGATTCTGCTGTGCATGCTCTCTCTCCGCGGCGAACGATCAGCTGATTACCCGGCGTCCGGCTTCTGTGAGCGATCAGCTGATTACCCGGCGGCTGGCTTCTGTGAGCGATCAGCTGATCACCCGGTGGCCGACTTCTGTGAGCGATCGGCTGATCACCCAGCGGCCAGCTAATGTGAGCGATCAGCTGATCACCTGGCGGCCGGCTAATGTGAGCGATGAGCTGATCACCTGGCGGCCGGCTAATGTGAGCGATCAGCTGATCACCCTGCGGCCGGCTAATGTGAGCGATCAGCTGATCACCTGGCGGCCGGCTAATGTGAGTGATCAGCTGATCACCTGGTGGCCGGCTAATGAGAGCGATCAGCTGATCACCCGGCGGCCGGCTTCTGTGAGCGATCAGCTGATCACCCTGCAGCCAGCTAATGAGAGCCCTCAGCTGATCACCCGGCGGCCGGCTTCTGTGAGCAATCAGCTGATCACCCGGCGGCCTGCTAATGTGAAACCATGTGCAACCATGCTGGGACAGTGCTTTCAGGTAATTCCAAAGGCTGGAATAGGGTGTGTACGCACAGACACATAGCAACCAGGTCTCCCACACCTTAGAGGGGACCCTTGGGCAGACCCAAGAGGGGGCTTTCCTCCACATCTAACCTAGGGGTGTAGGGGAGGGGCTGGAAGCTAAGGTGGCAGCGGCTGTAAGGAAAGTAGGAGGAGATAGCCAGTCTGAGAGTAATAGGCGCAAAAAGAGGGTTGCTGGAGGAGAGACACGCACCGACACGCTAGTCAGACCCTGCACGTGTAGTAGCCTTTAGCGGGGGAGAACGGTTACCAGCAAGTCAGTCAGAAAGACGCTGAGGAAGTCAGCTAGTCGAGTACGGAGACTCCTGGTGACTAGGCACGCACGGGGAACAGGTCCCAAGAGTAGACATCCATTTATTGATATGCTAAACCTGCCGGTGAGGGGAACCACAAGTCCCACACCAACCAACTAGAGTCCGAGCCTCAGCAGCAACGAGGGGGCCCATAAGGGGGATTGAGCCTGGAGCTATCTCCCTTGGTCCACGCTGCCGGCAAACAGGCTGAAAAGGGGAGGAAAGGCAGTATCGACTTCCCTGGATGAATCCCACGGTACTTCAAGTCAGGGGTTATCCGAAACAAGAAGTGCTAGGAAGGTGAGTTAACGGTTACCCTTAGACCGGCCTAAAGGATACCTGGTTCCTCTTGGTTTATCTCAACATCACCCGGGTACCTCACAAAACATCTGAAAGTGAGTAAAGAACAGTTGAAAGATATCTTGGACTGAGACTGAGTTATTCTGGGACCTGTTGTTCTACACACCCGAGCCCCTGGGGCCAGCCTCACTCACGGGAGGCCACACCACCAGACTGCAGACTCCATCAGCCCCAGACACTCGTTAAACCTGCAGTGGCGGTCACCCATAACCCTGACCGCAAAACGGGAGTGGCGTCACGACTCCCATGTAAATAAACCTGACATACCTGTATCCAGATATACCCAAGGTGAAGACCCTGTGGCGTCCCCGAGGGTGGAGTGGTGTCCCTGGGGCGACCGCTGCAGGTGAGCGACACACTAGCCTAACTTGTCTCCTCCTTTCCCTGCACAGTGGCCTCTGCACAGATCACATAGCGAGACTATACGCACAGTCGTAGAAGTCAATGAGACATCTTCAGACTACAAACCCATAACTTTTTGTCTTTCATTTATCTAACTGTCATGATGTGACTTGTTGGATAACAAGAGATATGGGTCCCTATGCTATCTCTAAAGGTCTTGTTACACGTAGCGACGTTCCAGCGATCCTGACAACGATATGACCTGGTCAGGATCACTGGTACGTCGCTACATGGTCGCTAGTGAGCTGTCAAACAGGCAGATCTAATTAGCAACGCAGCAACGATACGGCGATCCGTATAATTACCTCTGCGGTCATAGGGACCCCGTCACACAGCAGCTATTCTGACGACTCAGACCTCGATAAAGGCGTAGTGTTTCCACCCAGGCGTGCCTTTCCACGCCCCTCTGCTCCGATTGGTGGTCACTACTGCTGCGCTGTCATTCTCGGATTGGGCGACCTTGCTATTAGAAGGCAACGCAGTAGCGCTTCCTTCCTACTACATTGCCTTCTTTATGGCATCGTCGCCCAATCATAACGCAGTTGTGACCACCAATCGGAGCTGAGGGGGCATTGAAAAACAAAGCAAAAACACACCCACATTGCTGAGTTCTGAGTCGCCAACTTGGTCGCTTGTCATTGTTATGGCGTCAAACACAGCAATGCATGCTGCCCAGCGGGACACCAACGGTCAAAAAATGAACCAGGACGTCCAGGTACGATCGGTGATATCGCAGCGGGGGGGCGGTCGCTGCTATGTGTCACACGTAGCAAGATCGCTAGCGAGGTCGCTGTTGTGTCACAAAACCTGTGACGTTTCAGCAATCTACCTAACGACATCGCTATGTGTAACGGGGCCTTAACACTAGGGAGCCCTATACTATCCCTAAATTGAAGGATGCTCCTGATGGTGGAGATGCTCGAGTTCCATTCCTGGACCTACTCCTGACCAAACTTAGTATGATTTTCCCCTTCCACCAGGGAAGGACGAGGCTGGAGTGTGATGTGAATAGAGGATTGCAGGCAACTCACCTCCTCCTTTTCCTGCACAATAGCCTCTGCACCGATCATAGAGCGACACTATTACAGACGGTCATAGAAGTCAATGACACATCTTCAGACTACAAACCCCCGACTTTTGTCTTTTATTCATCTAACGGTCAAAATGTGACTTCTTGGATAATGATGGATTTGGGTGCCTATGCAATCCCTCATACTAGGGAGCCCTATACTATCCCTAAATTGAGGGATACTCCTGATGGTGGAGATGCTTGAGTTCCATTCCTGGACCTGCTCCAGACCAGACCTAATCTGATTTCCCCCTTCCACCAGGGAAGAACGAGGCATGAATGTGATGTGAATAGAGGATTGCAGGTGTGTCGCCCAGGAATATAATAATAATTTATTCATTTATATAGCGCTATTAATTCCACAGCGCTTTACATACATTGGCAACACTGTCCCCATTGGGGCTCACAATCTAGAGTCCCTATCTGTGTCTTTGTAGTGTGGGAGGAAACCAGAGTACCCGGAGGAAACCCATGCAAACACGGGGAGAACATACAAACTCCTTGCAGATAGTGTCCTTGGTGGGATTTGAACCCGGGACACAGTGCTGCAAGGCTGCAGTGCTAACCACTAAGCCACCATGCCGCCCCGAATATGGGGTACTCGGTCCCGGGCAGGGTACAATTGGGGAATGTCACTTTGGTGGCCATTGCTCGGTTCTGTGCCCTGGGTGATTTTTGAAAAGGGGATATATTTACAGGGGATTTAGGTTAGTGTTCACACGTGACGCCACTTGCGGTTTTACGGCTGTATATGTGGAGGCACCGCTGCAGAATGTCCCTACTGGGGCCGGTGTTAATTGCAGCCTGGATGGTAGGCCCGCCGCAAGCAGGGTCGGGCCCCAGAGGATGGGTGATGTGACGGGCATAGGAAGAAGGTAGTCCACACAGAGGTTTAGTGCAACTGTTTTTTACTCACTGCTGGTTGGTGGTAACCGGTTACCCGAGGCCGGCTGGTTTGACCTCCAGGTCCCCTTCGTCCCAGTGCCAGTTAGTACTCTGGTACCTTCTTCCCTTGCACCTGTTCCTGGTCAAATGGGTCCTCGTGGCGTAGAGCAACTGGGGGTCCCCGTCTGCTGGTTTGTCCACTTCTGACAGTAGCATGAACCCTGTGGGGTTGAGTCTCTGGTCCTGTCCCCGGTTCTCCCTTTGCTACTGAGTCTTCGGATTTTTAGGGGTCAGCGAGGTCCTTGATGGTTCTCTCGCTGTGTAGGTGTTAACAGATCGGCATGGAGCTGTTTTCTGTCCTAGGGTCCTGTACCCCGTCGGTGTGTTGTTCCCCGAGCGCTCCACCGGCTCTACTGGCAACTACTCTCCTGAGTACCAGGTTACCGTTAACCCGAGACAGCTTGCCCCTTCACGTCCACCTTCACTCTCCTACTCCGACACACTATTGTCACACTCTGTCTCTCTCCACAGTCCGCCCCTCCCACCTGGTTAACTAGTGGACTGGACTGGCTCCACCTCTAGGCAGCCATCCATTGGTCTGACCCTACCCTTGCACCATTGTATGTGGGATTGTTTGGGGAAAAACTGGGATTACCTGGATTTTTGTGTGTTACCGACACTGGTATTCTGGGGCCTAGAGGGTAGGCCCTGCATCCCAGTGAGGATGCAGAACCTTGTAGCTCCCTGATGGCTTCAGGGGCGCTACACAGGTAGCAAACCTCCTCCTTTCCTGGCACAATGACCTCTGCAAAGATCACGAAGAGAGACTATTATGCACGGTCATAGAAGTCAATGAGATATCTTCAGATAACAAACCCACAACTTTTTGTCTTTCATTTATCTAATTGTTGTGTGATGCCCTGGCAAAACCAGGGTGTCACAGACCTGCAGAAATCCAGCAAAGAGCAGGTCATTCTCCTCCTTGGTAACCTGATCCCGCACCAGTGCAGCAGGACAGACACCCCCCCAGTGTAAGAGCTAAACAGAGCAGGAGGGGAGGTGCTGGAGCAGAGTGTGTGGGGAGAGGAGCCCGGAGTTGTAGCTCCTGGGCTGCTACAGAAGTGTGCTCCAAAAGGGCCGGTAAAGGCTGTTAGTGATGAAGGGACTTGAGGTGACCGGGGCAGGGTAGTGGCCCGCCGGTATCGAAAGAGATCCCGGATCACTGCAGGGGAGTGGACTCCCCGTTCCCGGCCGAGGAGGAAAGAAAAAGAAAGAGTGGAGAAAGAGGCACCTGGCTGCAGGGAAAGAACAGGGCCCTGCTGTACCGGGTGTGGGATCCGAACACCCTCGGTACCAAAGGTTACGGACTCCGGCAATTTCTGGTTAATTCCTGACTCTGTGTGAATTTTCTTGCAAAGCGAACTGTGAGTAACAACATCCCCCGGTCCAACCAGGCGCACAGCTCTCAGACAGTCTCCGTCTCCTCCCTGCACCACCTCACGGGGGTCCCAGGACACCAACACCCTACCCGTGGAGGGAAATCACCACCTTGCTGCCCACCACCATCCCCGGGATCCATTTAACTGGCAGCGGCGGTGCTCCGTTACCTCACCGCACACCACGGGTGGCGTCACGGACAATCTCCCTTACCTAATCCCCTTCTTACTGTGGAGCCTGGGATCACAGACCGGGTCACACCACCGTGATACCCACAGAAGTGACCCCGTGGCCCGGATCTGAGTACCCCTTATCCCTGGGCGACACAGTTGCAATCTGAATTATTGGATAATGAGGGATAGGGGCCCCCTATGCTGCCCTCATGCTAGGGGGACCTATGCTATCCCTACATTGAAGGATACTCCTGATGGTGGAGTCACCCAAGTTCCATTCCTGGCCTGTTCCTGACCAGACCTAGTCTGATTTCCCCCTTCTACCAGGGAAGGACGAGCCTGGAGTGTGATGTGAATAGAGGATTGCAGGCAACTCACCTCCTCCTTTCCCTGCACAATGGCCTTTGCACCAATCACAGAGTGAGACTATTACGTACGGTCATAGACGTCAATGAGGCATCTTCAGACTACAAACTCGCAACTTTTGTCTTTTATTGATCTAACTGTCATGATGTGACTTGCTGGATAATGAGAGATATGGGTCCTTCATGCTAGGGGGCCCTATGCTATCCCTAAATTGAGGAATACCCCTGATGGTAGAGATGCCCGACCAGACCCAGTATGATTTCCCCACCAGGGAAGGATTATTATTATTATTATTATTTATTATAGCGCCATCAATTCCATGGCGCTTTACATATGAAAGGGGTGTACATAATTGGGACGAGTACAATATTCATAAACAATATGTGATGCCCTGGCCTATCAGGACGTCACAGGGTATTGTGCAATCTGCCCTTCTGTGCAGTATCCACCTCCTCCTTGGTTACCGGTCCCTAACCTTTGGTGTTGCCAAGAACAAGCTAATCAAAATCCTGGGAACACTCTGCACCACATCCACAAGACACACCAGTGGACGGCCTAAGTGGAATAGGGTCGCCCACTTGGGGGGTTGGTTAAGGGGGGGTCAGGAGTGTTAGGACAGTCAGTTAAGCAGTGACTCTCAAGAAGAGAGGTCACAAGTCGGTTGAGGAGTGACTCTCGAGAAGAGAGGTCAGGAGCTGGGCTCCTAGGAACTACTAGGTGGCAGACGTTGGTCTGGGCCTGGTAGGAGCTGGACCCCGGTCACAGGGGATCGTGACAAGGGGCATGGCATTATCGTTGGGGACAGCCGGCGGCCTTGTGCCATCACCGGGCAGGTGCCAGGGCACGATGGGGTACGTGGACCCTAGGTCAGGGAGTAGCTTCAGGCGTCCTGACAATTTACCCGACGAGGACGGAGCCTTCAAGATCCGTTCTCCACCCGTTCCAAAATCAGGGTACTAGCGCAATGAGGGGGATAAGACTTTCCACTACACAGTCCAGAAAATCCCAAGCGTGAACCCTGACAGCAAGCTCACTCAGTTAGCCATACTGGGGAGCAGGACCCGATTAGTTCTACATTAAAGGGACCAACTAGAAGACAAAGGTGCCAAGGCAAACGTCACAGACTAACAGGCAACACCAACGGCACGGGACCCAGGTGTGCTCCCTCCCAGCGGCAGCAGTGTCCAGAACTTTGGTTTACCACAGTTGTCGGTGTCAGCGTTATTGGACTGAGTGAGTACGCAAGTGACCCTTACCTCCCCAACGGCACCTCCCTGTCACCATCACCGAGTCCCGGGGCATTTTTCTACCCGTGGAGGGGTTAAACACCTGGCTGCCCACTCCATCGCTACCGGGTACTCCCAAACCGCAGCGGTGGTACTCCACTTTACCACACACCACGGGTGACGTCACTAACTTTCCACACCATCTCCTGTAAATCTTTTCTTTAAATTTGAGTGGCCATACAACAGACCCCCATGGGTCTGGAGACCCCTTGAGCCACCGCGGATCCGGATCCGAGCAAATCCGCTGCTGGCATGGGGCGGTACAAATACATGGCACAGACTGATACAGGAGGATAGAGAACCCTGCCCACGAGGGCTCACAGTCTACAAGGGATAGGTGAGGATACAGTAGGTGATGGTAGAGCTGGTTGTGCGGCGCTGTATCAGACTGAGGGTTACGGCAGGTTGTAGGCTTGTCAGAAGAGGTGGGTCTTCAGGTTCCTTTGAAGCTTGTCAAGGTAGGCGAGAGTTTGATGTGTTGTGGCAGCATGGGGCAGGATGGGGCAGGAGTGTAATGTTAGGCACAGACGAAGACTGTGAGAGAATAGAATCTGTTTTGTTCTCATAGTATCCATATTGTCTTATAGATAATGATGTCATGGGGCTCAGCTAACACTGATGAGTGGCGAAGTTTCACATTGCTGTTCACAACCCTTCTACTTTTATTGTTGCACAGTTCAGTGGAAACTTATCCTTTGCTTGTGACCTTATATAAACTGGTCACATGTACTAATAAAGGAGAATTATTTGAGTACACCATACTAAGCGTGTGTGCTGTATTTGTGACGCCCTGGCAAAACCAGGTAGTCACACAATTTAGGCCCCCACACAACACCTTCCCTCACAGGGTTACACACAGCCGACCTGAAACCCTAGTCACCCCCCCCCCCAGGGAAGGACAGGCACACCAGTGGGCGGGACCAGGCGGATGGAGAACGCCGACCTAGGGATCTGGAGAGCCCGGGGCAGGAAAAGCAGTAGTTCAAGTTTAGAGCTCAAGTTGAGTGGAGTGGAGGAGGTGAAGCTCAAGCGCAGAGAGCAGAGGTGCCGGGGTTGGAGCCCTGGTGCATTGGCTAGGTGGCAGACGGTGGTCCGTGTCTAGCAGGAGACGGGAAGACGGCAGCCGGAGATCCGAGGTGGACCGGGGCAGGGTTGGAGCCCGCCGGTACCGACACCGGAGAACCGACCCGGAAACCGTTCACAGAGGGGGTACTTGGACCCTGAAGCCAGGACCGGAACCAACGGCCTAGCTAATTAACCAATTGAGGGCAGGATTATTGGTCCTGTCCCAACCAAAGTCCCAAAAGCAGACAACCACCCACAGAGAGGGATAGGACATCCGCCAGGGCCCGGAAGATCCCACGGGTCAGCGTCAGCGGGCACGGCTCCTAACAATAGTACCGGGAGCGGACTCCCGCGTTCCACATCGGGAAGTCCACCACATCACAACACAGTGCAGAGGAAAGTGATACAGACCACCAGCCCAGGTGGGGGACCAGAGTACACCCGGCCGCGGCGGCCGGCCACCAGCACCTTGGTTAACCACTGGACTTGTCTGATTTCTTTAACCGTGAGTAAGCTGAGACTCCCTGGTCTGACCAGGCGCGCCGACCCCTGCCATCACCGTCCCCTGCCCCAAGTCACCAGGTCCCGGGGAAACCATCCCTACTCACGGAGGGGTTAACAACCAGCTGCCATCCCATCGCCCCGGGTGTCACACAGCAGCAGCGGTGGTGCCATACTTCACCACACACCATGGGTGGCGTCACAGACTGACTACGGCAAATCCTGTACAAATACGTTCCCCTTTGATTTGGAGTGTCCGCGTGACCCCCGGGTCCAGAGAATCCCTTGAGCCACACTGCGGGTCTGGATCCGAGCAGCTCGGCTGCTACTGACGTGGGGGAGGCACATATTGATTTCCCGAGCTCTCGTAAAACAAATCTTATTAATTTGGAGTTCAAGAGGGGTGTATTTCGCTCACAAGACAAATAGGGGAAAACCAAAACTCTGACACACTGCACACACACAGGATAGGACAAGAAGATATTCAGGAGGAAAACAAGAGCAGGAAGGATGCAACAAAAGACAACTGGGGTAAACTGTACAACCACACAAGGCAACAAGAACTACTAACACCAGAAAGTCTGGGACACCACACCACCCCAGACCAACTAAGATAAACTATAGCTGTCATAGTAGGAAGCCCAGCCAGTATGGTGGGGAGCAGATGTGATAGGCTCCTTCACACCAGGTAACCAAAGAGAGCAATCAGGTTTTCTGCAATGGTACCGCATTGTTCAAGTGGAATACAAAATCTATTTAGCAGAGCACATAAAAAAAAACAAGAAAAAAAATCTTCATGGGTGTAGCCATGCCCAATCCCTCCCATACCTTGCCTTTTTAGGTGAACCATTTTGGGAGTGGTGTGTACCAAAAGTCACAATATTGTTGTGCAACTTCCAGGTTGCACCTAAAAATTGCTCAAGAATTTTTGTAAAATTGCAGATATATATTCATACATTTAGATTTTTCACTGCTGATGCATGAACATGTATGCACGTTACTCATGTACATATGTATACACCTAACATTTTATTCATTGGTGCTAAATGATTGTGTAGTTTATTCACTGCTGGTATATATTTACTTATATATTTTTGTGTATATGGTTTATTCACTGCTGATATATGATCATGTGTGTGGCCAATTCGCAAGATTGTAGAAGGCTGTGAAAAAGGTTAAAAAAATTAATTTTGTGCTCAACTGTCACCGAAAATCCCCTGCTTGTTCTCCACTGGCTCCATCTGGTTCCAATCTTTTCCGGTCTTCCTCCAATGTACACTGGCACTTCTTGTGCTGATTACGTGTCACAAAGTGATAGGATAGCGAAGGACAGAGGCTCCAATGCTGTCCCTCATGCCCCCAGGCTATCCCTAACCTCAGGGTTACCCCTAATGATGTAGATGCCTGAGTCTCATACCTGGCTATTCTCCTGACCAGAACTAATCTGATTCACCCCCTCCACCAAGAAAGGAAGGGGCAGGAGTGAGAAGGAAACACAGATAAAGACAGACAGGGGAAACCAGGTCTCTGACACACTGCAACCTGACAGGAACAAGCAATGAGAGACTCAGGAGAAAAGCAAGAGCAGGGAGGAAGCGACAAAAAGACAACTCTACATCAGTAACACTGTCCCCATTGGGGCTCACAATCTAAATTCCCTATTATGTCTTTGGAGTGTGGGAGTAAACCAGAATACCCAGAGGAAACCCCCACAAACACGGGGAGAACATACAAAATCCTTGCAAATGTTGTCCTTAGTGGTATTTGAACTCAAGATACCAGCACTTAAAGCAACAGTGCTAACCACTGGGCAACCATGCCGCCCTGGATATATGTAGCCCCCTTGGGTAAATGTTTATCAGCCCTTGCATTTAGTACATAGACTTTACCAGTGTAGGTCTCCCACTCTTTTTAAAATTGACCAAAAATGTATTCTCATGCCCACCTCTACATGTCTTCCAGGGTATATTGCAATCCCTCCTATAAATTTGGCCCAAATTGACTGCTTGCCCTGGAAATGGATCAGTTTAGGCTTGTGGACACTGAGGACTTCCGCAACCTCATGACGGTTGTCTTTTCTCTGTACTTGGTCTCTTGGTCTGCCACTATTTTTCCTGGGGAGCTATCCCCGCTTTACAGAAGCACATGTCCCATAACATAATCCATGCCCTGACCATTGCATTTACTGGGAAGGTCCACTTAACCACCGACACGTGGACAAGTGCTTGTGGCTGGGACTGAGTCAGACTGGGAAACGTCTCTCCTGCTTCCAACACCCAGGTATGAGAGTCCAAGTTCCATCAGGGTTTCCCCCACTTCCTACACTAGTTCCTGCACCCCCTCCTCCTCCTCGACCATATACACAAGGTGATCATGTAACCCTCGATCTTAATTTTTCAAGGGTGAGCACAATGTCCTCTTTCATCATTTTTAGAGGTCTACATCAAAAAATATCCTACACACGTTTATGTATTCCACGGGGTAAATGTTTTTCAGCTCTTGCACTTTGCGCATCAGCTTTACCAGTGTAGTAGTCCTACTCTATAAAATTGTCCAAAATTTGTTTTATTACTACTCCTCCGTAAAAGGGGGGTAATACTCTGACAACTCTGACAACGTTGTTCCCAACAGCAACCTGGGAGTCAGAGATGCATCCAGGCGTCATCTCCATGCTGTTCCCATTCCATTTGAGCGCTGTTTCTTCTGTGAAGATCAGCTCTGAGGTTTTTGCTACCCCATATGACAATAGTATTGTGTTGGGACAGAAGCCCTGATTCCAAAGATGTATCACAAAGTTTACTGGATGCAGCAGTTGCAACACAGTCAGAGTTCTTAGATGTAGCAGAGCTCAGTAAGCTAGGCCCGCCCACACCACAGCTCTCTGTACATTGTATATCCACAATGAGCTGCTTATCAGAGGTGGGGATGTGGTTGAACAAATTCTCATGAGCCCTGTAGTCCTGGCAGTGATAATCATATGGTTAAAAACATTCATTGTAAGTAAACCACAGCACACAGCTTGATAAGTGACACATGGCTGAATTCAGTGTTTTAACCCTTACATGCTGTCCTCGAATTACATACCAAAACCCTGCTGACAGAATCCCTTTAATACATTTTCTATTCATTTTCACTGTGAAACCAGAGACATTTTCTTTCAACCATTATTTTCCATATTAAAAATAACAACCGGATTTTGAAACCTGTGTAAATAGAAGAATAAAAATATTGAAGTGTGGATTTAGAGATTTGGATAAAACTGATAAATTATGATTGTCTATGGGTTCACTGCATGAGACAGAAAAGCAAACACATCGAAAAATTGCACTACCAAATTTACTCTACAAAATCATTACTCACGGAATGATTCTTCATTGTTAAGACTTTCGGGTCTAAATTAAAAGATCTCGCGCAAACATATGAAAGTCTGCTCCGACGTAATGTAAAATGTGTAAAAACGTTTTAAACAATGTAATCGGAGCACAATTTTCAACCACAAACGACAAGGTATTAGAAGGGAAAGAACGGAGATGACTGGACTGATTCGCGTAATTCCGATTGAGCACATAGAATGGAAGGAACACGAATTTCCTACCTTCTCACGTAACCGAAGTGGCATTTGATGTCTTAGGGCTGGCGCAATGTCATACTCAGATGATGTTCATCCAGTCCTGGCTAATCAAAATACACAACGGGAATTCTGGAAGGTAGAAGTTCATGGGCCTCTCATCTAACCACCAGATATCCCTAACCTCTACGCTGGAGATGACTGGATTGATTCTCGGAATTCTGGTTGAGCATCCAGGATGGAATTCCCACGAACCTCCTACCTTCTGTTGTAACCAATATGACACTTGATGTCTTAGGGTTGGCCCAATGTCACACTCAGATGATGCTGATTCAGCCCTGGCTAATCAAAAGCCGCACGGGTAACTCTGGAAGGGAAAAGATTCACAAGCCTCCTGTCTAGCCACCCGGTACCCCTAACCTCTATGCTGGAGATGAGTGGACCAATTCGCTGAATTTTGATTCAGCATCCAGCATGGAACACCCACGAATCTGCTACATTTTGGCGTAACCATAGTGGCATTTGATGTCTTAAGGGTGCTTTACACGCTGCGACATCGCTAGCCCCTGCCCCCATCGTATGTGCAATATGTGTTGATCGCTGCCGTAGCGAACATTATCACTACGGCAGCGTCACACGCACATACCTTGTCAGCGACGTCGCTGTGACCGCCGAACAATCCCTACCTCAAGGGGGAGGTGCGTTCGGCGTCATAGCGACGTCACTGCGGCGTCACTAAGCGGCCAGCCAATAGAAGCAGAGGAGCGGAGATGAGCGGGATGTAACATCCCGCCCACCTCCTTTCTTCCTTCTTTTCCGGTGACCGGAGGTAAGAAGATGTTCATCGCTCCTGCGGTGTTACACATAGCGATGTGTGGTGCCGCCGGAAAGACGAACAACATTGCTACTCACCAGACAACGATATTTGGTTTTTGGATGACCTCTCCAACACCAACGATTTTTACCACTTTTGCGATCGTAGAAGGTCGCTCGTACGTGTCACACGCTGCGATGTCGCTAACGACGCCGGATGTGCGTCACGAACACCGTGACCCCGACGATAAATCGTTAGCAATGTCACAGCGTGTAAAGCCCCCTTTAGGGTTGGTGCAATGTCGCCCTCAGATGTTGTTGATCCAGTCCTAGCTTATCAAAAGCCGTGCGAGGAGCTCTGGAAGGTAAGAGGATCACGAGCCTCTCATCTAGCCGCCAGGTACCCCTAACCTCTACGCTGGAGATGAGTGGATCAATTCATGGAATTCTGGTTCAGTGTCTAGAATGGAGGGACCACGAATTTCCTACCTTCAGGCGCAACCGATGTGACATTTGATGTCATAGGGTTGGCGCAACGTCACACTCAGATGATGTTGATCTAGTCCTGGCTAATCAAAAGCCACGCCGTGAACTCTGGAAGGTAAGACATTCACAGGCCTCCTGTCTAGCCGCCAGGTACCCTTAACCTCTACGTTAGAGTCTCGTGAATCAATCCACTCATCTCTTTTGAAGAGCAATTTTATTTTGTCCATAGCTGTCTGTGAATGAAAGTCTTGAAGCCCCTCACCAGCTCCTTGTTCCTTACACTGTATATTAGAGGATTGCTGAATGGATTCATCACCATATTTATCAGAGATTTAAACTTGTTTGCATTGTGAGAATTATCCCCAGAAGGGGCTAAGTATAAAGCGATCAGAGCTCCGTAGTAAATGACCACGAGGAGCAGATGAGTGCTGCAGGTAGAGAAAGCTTTTTTCCTTCCGGTGATGGATGGTATGTTGAGGATGGTAATCACGATGCATGTATAGGATACTAGTACAAACAGAAATGGCAGCAGTATTGCAATGACCGATAAAAATAAATCTTGCCAAATTATGATGAAAGTATCAGATGACGCCAGTTCAAGTATAGGCGATAAGTCACAAAAGAAATGATCGATGATATTGGAGTCACAAAACTTCAAGTGAAAAATAAAAATGACTTCTACAGAATCAAGTACGAAAGCGAGCGACCAAGACAGATAGACCAACTGGTGACAATGTTTAATGCTCAGAAGTGAAGAGTATCGTAAAGGGTCACAAATGGCCAAATACCGGTCATAGGCCATGACGGTTAAGAGGAAAGACTGAACTATCCCCAGAAAACTGTACATGTAAAACTGAAAAATACAACCCACCATAAGTAACTGTCCGGTCTCCCACCACGTAACGTACAACAATTGTGGAACGACAACAGACGAAAACAGAAAGTCGCAGAAGGCAAGATTCTGAAGAAAGATGTACATGGGGTGTCTGAGATTTTTAGCAATCAGCACTGTAAGGACGACCAGAAGGTTTCCTACTAATATAACAATATAGACTAATAGTAAGATCACAAACAACGGGATCTTGAAGTTTTGAAGGTCTTGGAACCCCAGAAGTAACACATAAGTGACCGTGGTGTGGTTGTCCTCACACATGCCGGGGGACTCCAAGATTTCAAAACCTGTTAAATGATAAAATAGTATGAAATTAAAGGATAAAACATTGAGTGGATAAAGTCAATAAATAATACAAGTCATCTGTCACAACAAAAGAATTCCTAGATTTGCTAACTTTTGGGATCTCAGAAATGTATTGATGCTTGTGGACCCTTCTGTTACTAGCTCAAGAAAGCTTGGTGTAATGCTTAAGTTATCTGGAATCATATAGTATTATTGCCATGTACACAGGATCGGAGAACAAGAAATGTTTGTTTTGTGTTATTTTGTCAAATCCTATTTGTTCTATCGATCTAGAAATAGAAGCAGCACTTTTCCATACAAAGATGCATGCAAAGCCTCCAAAGATATGTCCCGCTTGGACTGGTGAGTGTCCGACACATTGCGTGAAAGATGCGTACAGACCAAGAACTGTCCGGTGCACGGCGAAATACACGGGTATCAATGGGAATAACCCTGATGATAGAGAGCAGGGGATGGGCCTCCTCCTGACACTAACCTGTGTCTGGTCCCTGAGCTCCCCTAACATTCCTATACGAGCCCTTCCCCTTGTTGACGTCCTCTCACCCTGGAGAGTGATAAAGCCAGTGAATGTGCTATAGTTTACCACTATGGTAACGGCACACAGGGGAATTGTCATGATTCACGTATGACTCTGATTGTCCAGAGGCATTGTATGTGTTTGTTTTCCTGCTGTCTGCATTCTTTGGGGTTAGGTCCAATGGAAGGAGCCTATTCTGTCATGCCTCGTTGGAACTGTTTTCCTTGGTATGCCGCCAGTGATAGTTCCTGCTCTGCAGTGTGTACTTCTGGTTCCTGTGAGTCTGTTCTGATTCTGCCCGCTACCTAGTACTCCTTTCCCTGACCTCCGTCCTTCATGTCCTTTCTTACCTCCTTGTCTCCCTAACCCGCTCTCTGCTGTGTTATCCCGTCTCCACTAGCTCCTCTATACGTACTTGTCCTCTCAGTTTCCGATCCCAGCTTGCTATTTGACGATGGCTTTGCTTCCCTCTGGCTCCTGACGATACCTCCTTGCTTCACGACCCTCGGCTCTCACTTGACTCCAGCTCCACTTACCCCTCCGTACCTATGTGACTTCCCGACAATGACCTTCGGCTTGATTGACCATTCTTCCATGGATACTAGTGACCTCTAGTGGGCTTGCGCCTAACTACACTTAGAAGCACTACATCCTGCCTGAGTACTCCCCCTGGTGGTAGCATCACAGTAAGGAGGACAAACAGGGGGACATAAGCAAAAGGATGTACAAACACACTTCACTGCTGCAGCCAGACACCAAGGCTACAGCCAACTAGGCTCCAAAAGTGTACCGTGACATTGCTGTGTGTATTATCCCTGTATGGCAACATAACTGTGTGCATTATCTCTTTACTGTGACACCACTGTGTGAATTATCCCTGTACTGTGACTTTAACCCTTTGCTGTAACTTCAATTTGTGCGTGATTTCCATTCTTTTCTTTTGGGAGACTAAAATAGTCATAACAGTTTCTTGTCCTTCTGCTGCAGGTGATCCTAGTGGTGTAGGGCTCCATTCCAAGTTTTGCTATTGAACCCCTTGGTTGTTTATGCCCCTAAGAGTGTATAACTGCAGCCTTATATTTTATGCCCTAGGCTTCTGTTTATAAATAAATTGTATAGTAATCTCCATTGTTTGTAAAGTAAAATGAATTACAAAGATATACATACTAACAAAGTAAGAATACTCAATATCTAAGACGCTCGGCATGGATTGTTAATTAAAATGTTATAATTTGTCACTTACCAATCTGTAATAATAGGAGCTTAGAATATAAAACAGATAGTGAAGTTGATAATAGTCACACATGCTCGGTTCTTTCCTTATTATTAGCTTTTACTATTACTGTGCGCTTATATACTACATTCTATTACACACGGGAGACGATGTTTGTTTGTTTGTTTCTATTAATGTCTGGAAAACATGTTTTACCTCCCCACAGGATTATTAGCCACAAAACAAGAAGATTCAATTTAAAAAAAACTATTTTAATTGCCAATTTACATAAAGGCCAGGACCAATGATCAACAAAGCAACAAATGAATCATTGAAATAATGAATGTGTTCAACCAAAATAAAGGGAAGCTGAGTGGTCATCTCACTTCTGTTGGATATTTTTTATTCCCAATATATAATACTTTCTAACGACATATAGGGCAACATGATGAAGTATATTGTAGAATGTATTCTGTACAGGATTTTTGGCAACTATATTGTATGTCTTGGAAACCTCTTCAAGGGAAACTCCATGTTTTCTCATGTAAATTGTTTCCATCAACTATGGACAATAGAGGATTGCAGACAATAACACTGTCCCCATTGGGGCTCACTATCTAAATTTCCTATCACTATGTCTTTGGAGTGTGGCAGGAAACCGGAGAACCCAGAGGAAACCCACACAAACACGAGGAGAACATACAGTTAGGTCCAGAAATATTTGGACAGTGACACAATTTTCGCGAGTTGGGCTCTGCATGCCACCACATTGGATTTGAAATGAAATCTCTACAACAGAATTCAAGTGCAGATTGTAACGTTTAATTTGAAGGTTTGAACAAAAATATCTGATAGAAATTGTAGGAATTGTACAAATCACCAAACGCTGGGTTTCCTCCTTCTTAATGCTTTGCCAGGCCTTTACAGCCGCAGCCTTCAGGTCTTGCTTGTTTGTGGGTCTTTCCGTCTTAAGTCTGGATTTGAGCAAGTGAAATGCATGCTCAATTGGGTTAAGATCTGGTGATTGACTTGGCCATTGCAGAATGTTCCACTTTTTTGCACTCATGAACTCCTGGGTAGCTTTGGCTGTATGCTTGGGGTCATTGTCCATCTGTACTATGAAGCGCCGTCCGATCAACTTTGCGGCATTTGGCTGAATCTGGGCTGAAAGTATATCCCGGTACACTTCAGAATTAATCCGGCTACTCTTGTCTGCTGTTATGTCATCAATAAACACAAGTGACCCAGTGCCATTGAAAGCCATGCATGCCCATGCCATCACGTTGCCTCCACCATGTTTTACAGAGGATGTGGTGTGCCTTGGATCATGTGCCGTTCCCTTTCTTCTCCAAACTTTTTTCTTCCCAACATTCTGGTACAGGTTGATCTTTGTCTCATCTGTTCATAGAATACTTTTCCAGAACTGAGCTGGCTTCATGAGGTGTTTTTCAGCAAATTTAACTCTGGCCTGTCTATTTTTGGAATTGATGAATGGTTTGCATCTAGATGTGAACCCTTTGTATTTACTTTCATGGAGTCTTCTCTTTACTGTTGACTTAGAGACAGATACACCTACTTCACTGAGAGTGTTCTGGACTTCAGTTGATGTTGTGAACGGGTTCTTCTTCACCAAAGAAAGTATGCGGCGATCATCCACCACTGTTGTCATCAGTGGACGCCCAGGCCTTTTTGAGTTCCCAAGCTCACCAGTCAATTCCTTTTTTCTCAGAATGTACCCGACTGTTGATGTTGCTACTCCAAGCATGTCTGCTATCTCTCTGATGGATTTTTTCTTTTTTTTCAGCCTCAGGATGTTCTGCTTCACCTCAATTGAGAGTTCCTTAGACCGCATGTTGTTTGGTCACAGCAACAGCTTCCAAATGCAAAACCACACACCTGTAATCAACCCCAGACCTTTTAACTACTTCATTGATTACAGGTTAACGAGGCAGACGCCTTCAGAGTTAATTGCAGCCCTTAGAGTCCCTTGTCCAATTACTTTTGGTCCCTTGAAAAAGAGGAGGCTATGCATTACAGAGCTATGATTCCTAAACCCTTTCTCCGATTTGGATGTGAAAACTCTCATATTGCAGCTGGGAGTGTGCACTTTCAGCCCATATTATATATATATAATTGTATTTCTGAACATGTTTTTGTAAACAGCTAAAATAACAAAACTTGTGTCACTGTCCAAATATTTCTGGACCTAACTGTATAAACTCCTTGCAGATGTTGTCCTTGGTGGGATTTAAACTCAAGATCTCAGTGCTGTAAAGCCACTGTGCTGCCATAGATATATATACCCCCATGGGTAAATATTTATCAGCTCTTGCACTTAGTGCATAGGCTTTACCAGATGTAGGACTCCCACACTTTTTAAAATTGACCAACAATTTATTCTGAGGCCCCTCTCTACGTGTCTTCCAGGTTGTATTGCAATCCGTCCTATAAATTTAGCCCAAATTGACTGCTTGCCCTGGAAATGGTTCCATTTAGGCTTGTGGACACTGAGGTCTTCTACAACTTCATGGTGGTGGTCTTTCCTTGGTATTCAGTCCCCAGCCACCACTATTTTTCCCCACTTTACACAAGCATATGTCCCATAACATAACCTGTGCCCTGACCATTGCATTTACTGGGAAGGTCCACTTAACCACCGATATGTGGACAAGTGCTTGTGGCTGGGACTGAGTCAGACTAGGAAACGTGTCACCTGCTTCCAACACCCAGGACTGAGAGTCCTAGTTCCATCAGGGTTCCCCCACCTCCTACACTAGTTTCTGCACCTCCTCCTCCTCCACCATATCCACAGGGTGATCATGTGACCCGCACTCTCAATTTTTAAATTGGTATATATAATGCCCTCCATCATAATTTTTAGAGGTCTACTTCTAAAATTATCTTACATTCATATATGTAGTCCCCCATGGTAAATGTTTTTCAGCTCTTGCACTTAGTTCATATGTTGCGAGCGGGGGCCACTGCCGCTTCTCTGGGCCCGCTCGAGTTCGCTGCTGCAGCTCGAGTGGTGACCGGACCCGGGCTCACATGGCCGTCCGTCCTCACAACCGTTGTAAAGGGGGTATTTACAGGGGATGTGTTGTGTCGGTGACGCCACCCGTGGGTTGCGGTGAGGGATGGTGACACCGCCGCTGCATTTCAAAGTTAGATAATAGTAAAATGCTATAAGCATACCAAAAAACATTGAAGCATACAATGAAAAATGCCACTTGCTAACTTGAAAGGTGAATAATGAAATGCATACCTGCCATGAATATTAGGAAAAAGGAGATATTTAGCAATCGCATTGATCAATATAACTGAGCCCCAAAACCTCGTCAAGGCATATCTCTATATTGGGGTCCCTAGCTCTATGACCCTAACTGTGTGTCATCTCATTGCAATTAAAAACTGCTGTGTGTGGAGAGGGGTAACCAAGGACTTTCTTATATAGGAGATGGAAAAAACATGGCCGAAAAAGGCGGAGTTGTGTTCACATTCAGAAAAAAAACTTCATAATACTAAATAGGATAACTGAAGTGAGCACTAATATATATTTTATGAGTGCAAGCCAAAAAAAAAAACATAGTACATAAGGATAAGGCTGCACATCAAAGTTAGATAATAGTATAATGCTATCAGCATACCGAAAAACGTTGAAGCATACAATGAAAAATGCCACTTGCTAACTTGAAAGGTGAATAATGCTCACTTCAGTTATCCTATTTAGTATTATGACGTTTTTCCTAATATTCATGGCAGGTATGCATTTCATTATTCACACTTTCAAGTTAGCAAGTGGCACTTTTCATTGTATGCTTCAATGTTTTTCGGTATGCTTATAGCATTATACTATTATCTAACTTTGATGTGCAGCCTTATCCTAATGTACTATGTATTTTTTTGGCTTGCACTCATAAAATATATATTAGTGCTCACTTCAGTTATCCTATTTAGTACCGCCACTGCATTGTGATGGGGCGCCCGGGGCTGATAGAGCAGGGCAGCAAGAGGGGATCCCCTCCACGGGTAGGGGAGGTGTAGTCTCGGGGCCCGCGGTCGGAACACGGGAGTAATGGCTGCTGGAGGTGGTGCACCGGATTGGACCGGGGGTCAGTGGTGTACTCAAAGTTCAGTAATTTCACACAAGTCCAGTGGTAAACCAAGTTGCCAGTGACCGGCTGCCGTTGGAGGGTGTATTCGGGTCCCAGACCCGGGATAGTGAACAGGTGTCCCTTCCTCCTGCACGCTGTGTTTTTCTCTCTTGTTGGATGACTTTGCATGGAATGGAGAAGTCCATTTCCGGTTCTGTGTGTATTTGGGAGCTGTGGCCTGTGAAATCTGACCCTTGGGATCTCTGTGGCTCTGACGGACACCCTATCCCCCTGCGTTGGGCTTCCGTTTCGCTCTCTGGGCTTCGGAAGAACAAGGCCTGAAACCTCGTCCTCTGCTGGTTCATTAACAAGGGGGCATGCGACCTTCCTCGTCCTAGGGTCCAGACACCCCGTCTGTGCACGGCCTCTGGACCGGATTCCCGCTGTCGGCACCGGCGGGCTACGACCCTGCCCCGGTCCACTTAAGGTTTCCCGCGACCGGATCTCCGTCGCCTGTGGCCCTGTTCACTGTCTGCCACCTAGCCGGGTAGTCCAAGGGCTCCTACCCCTGACTACACTGCACAGTCTGCGCCTGACTTCCACTTGACTGTCTTAAACTCCAACTCAAACTCCAACTGACGTGTTCCCGCCCCTGACACCTCAGGACCCCTAGGTGGGCGTTCTCATCCGCCTGATTAAACCTGACAGAGCACACCTGTGAAGTGAAGACCATTTCCGGTGACTACCTCTTGAAGCTCATCAAGAGAATGCCAAGAGTGTGCAAAGCAGTAATCAAAGCAAAGAAGAACCTAGAGGGAGAGTGTGTGAAAGACAGAGAGAGAGAGGGGGAGTGTGTGAGAGACAGAGAGAGAGAGAGGGAGTGTGTGAGAGAGGGAAAGTGATAGAGTGGGAGAGTGTGAGAGACGGCGAGTAAAAGAGAGAGGGATAGAGGGAGAGTGTGAGAGGGAGAGTGTGTGTCGCGGGCGGAGGGGGCGCGCTTACCACGCTTGGGTCCGGGGCTTCTGCTGCTGCTCGGTGGCTCGAGAGGTGGGCCGGACCCGGGAACTCAAGCAGCGCTCCTCGTCCACGCGTGAAAAGGGGGTGGTTTGTTTTGGGAGATAGTTCGTGACGCCACCCACGGGTCATGGTGATAAAGGGCACCACCGCTGCTGGTGACTGGGATCCCGGGAGCGATGGTAGGGAGCAGCTAGGATGTTGTCCCCTCCGTGGGTAGGGGTTGGTGATCCCGGGGCCCGGTGGTGTAACGGGGAGGCTGGATGGCTGAGGTGCAGGGTTGCAGGGGCAGCGCAGCGCGGTGCCGGATGGCACTGTTGTACTCACTCAGACACAGATGCACAAAGTCTCTGGTAAACCAAACGGCTGGATGGACGGGTCCCGCAGCCGGCTGCAGTGTTTGTGCTCTCCCCGGACAGTGTGATGGTGGCTGTCTTTCCCTGCACCTTGTCAGAATGTTCTGACTCCTGTGGTTGCCCACCGGTAGTCCGCTCCCCGGCGTATAGGTACCGAAGGAGCCCGTTTTGCCCGCAGGTGCTGGTCCTTGGATCTCTAGCCTATGGCGGTGGCTGTATATCCTCACGGTGTGGACTGTTGCCTTCTGTCGGGTCTTGGTTCTTGGGAAACCCCTGGAGTTCTGGTCACACTCGGATTTGACCGTTGTCGGCGGCTGTAAGCCTAGTTGGGGTCCGATGGCCCTGCCTGTGTGCTTAGCTTCACTCCACTCCCTGGCCACCGCCCGACCCCGGTCCTTCGGTTCCGTAGAGATCCACTAACTCCTCCAGACGGCCACCACCGTCTGCCAACCTTGCTGTTTGTGTCTGGGCCCCTACCCAGGCACCGACAGTTTCTGACCTCTCACTCGCACTGTCTGCTCGAATCTGTCTCTTTTCCCGCCTCCAGGCCTGTGAACTCCTCGGTGGGCGGGGCCAACCACCTGGCTCCGCCCCACCTGGTGTGGACATCAGACCCTGGAGGGAGGCAACAAGGGTTTTTGTTTGACTGGTGTTACTATCCAGGGGAAGGGGTGTGTGTGGTGTTATGTCTGTGACTACCTGGCTAGTCCAGGGCGTCACATGTGTGAGAGACGGAGAGAGAGAGAGGGGGAGTGTGTGAGAGAGGGAAAGTGATAGAGTGGGAGAGTGTAAGAGAGAGAGGGATAGAGAGAGAGTGTGAGAGGGAGAATGAGAGAAACAGATAGCGGGAGAGAGAGGGAAAGAGACAATTACTATCCTGGGCAACACCATGTACTACAGCTAGTTTCTTATAATCTTTCATAAACTCTTTTTACTTTAATCTCACTTCAAGAGATGATCAAATTTATTTTATTAGAATTTAATTCTCCTTGAATTTTACAAATATTACAAATATTGGTATTCTCCAGAAACTCATATTTTTGTTATTTACAGAAAAACATGACTGATATTTAGCTGATTCATAGAGGGCTGACAAAAAGTAAAAAAGTAAAAAAAAAATGAATGTAGAGTGAAGTAGGCTGAAGAGAATGTGCATGATGGGGGAAGGCAAAAGAAGAGGCGTGGAGGACCAGACAGTGGGACAGGTGAGCAGGGACATGAGTAATCTTTTTTTTTTCTTATTTTTGGGTGTACTATGCTTTGGCGTCTTTAGAAATCCAAGAGAATAAGGAACATTCAATTTGAATCAAATAACTTAGATTTCCCTGTAAAATTTGAGTGATTTGCAGAATTGGAATCTCTGAAGATGCGCTCTGAGGTTTTTGCTTCCTCATCTGACAGCAGCATGATGTAGGGACAGAGGCCCTGATTCCAATGATATATCACATAGTTTACTGGGTGCAGCAGTTGTGATACAATCAGAGTTCTTAGATGTACCAGAGCTCAGTCAGCTAGCCCCGCCCACACCACAGCTCTCTGTTCATTATAGATCAACAGTGAGCTGCTTATCAGAGGTGGGAATGTGGTGGACAACTTCTCATGAGCCCTGTGATGGTCTTAGCAGTGATAATCATATGGTGATAAAACCTTCATTGTAAGTAAACCATAACACACAGCCTGATAAGTGACACATGGCTGAATTCAGTGTTTTAACCCCTACATCATGCTGTCCTCAAATTACATACTTAAACCCTTTCACTGTGAAACCAGAGACATTTTCTTTCAACCATTATTTTCCATATGAATCATAGCAACCAGATTTTGAAATCTGTTGTAAATAGAAGAATAAAGATATTGAAGAGTGGATTTAGAGATTAGATAAAACTGATAAAGTTTGTCCAAAGGTTCACTGCATGAGACAGTAAAGAAAAAAACACCGAAAAATTGCACTACAAAATTTACTCTAGAAAATTATTGGTCATGGAATTAATCTTCATTGGGTTATTTCTTCTTTCATTATTTCATTATTATTTCATCATGTCATTATTACTTTTCATTATTTCTTCTTTCGGGTCTAAATTAAAAGATCTTGCACAAATATATGAAATTCTGCTCCAACGTCATGTAAAATGTGCAAAAACATTTTAATAATGAAAAATGGTTTAGAGAAAACGGGTTAAACGCTGCGCTAAAAACCACAAATCCAGGACATATCATGAATTCCTTTTTCTTTATTTTCCCAGGTCAATGCGTTTCAAAGACATCTCCGTCTTCTTCATCAGGACAAACATAAAAGGAACGGCTGATGAAGACGACGGAGATGTCTTTGAAACGCGTTGACCTGTGAAAATAAAGAAAAATCATATGTCCTGGATTTGTGTTTTTTAGCGCAGCATTTGACCCGTTTTCTGTAAACCATTTTGTTATTATTTACCGCTCGCATCGGGGCTGCTGCTTACCACCATTCTATTTATATTGTGCTTTCAAGGTGTTGTGCCTGTCATAACTACAGCAGGTGAGTACCTGTCCCATTACCTGTGTTTAACCCTATATCGGATAAAACCCTATGTGCGCTTCTTTTCCACAGTTTTTCAGCTAAAAACCTTTTAAAACTGTAATCGGAGCACAATTTTCAACCACAAACAACAAGGTATTAGCAAGGAAAGAATAGAGATGAGTGGATCGATTCATGGAATTCCAATTGAGCGTCCAGAATGGAAGGACCACGAATTTCCTACCTTCTGGCGTAACCAAAGTGGCATTTGATGTCTTAGAGCTGGCGCAATGTCACACACAGATGATATTCAGCCAGCCCTGGCTAATCAAAAGCTACATGGTGAACTCTGGAAAGTAAGAGATTCATGAGCCTCCCATCTAACCACCAGGTACCCATAACCTCTACGCTGGAGATGAGTGGATCAATTCATGGAATTCCGGTTGAGCATCCAGGATGGAATGCCCATGAGTCTCCTACCTTCTGGCGTAACTGATGTCCCATTTGATGTCTTAGGGTTGGCGCAATGTCACACTCAGATGATGTTGATCCAGTCATAGCTAATCAAAAGCTGCGCCGGGAACTCTGGAAGGTAAGAGATTCATGGGCCTCCCATCTAGCCGCCAGGTACTCCTAACTTCTACGTTGGAGATTACTGGATTGATTCTCAGAATTCCAACTGAGCATCCAGGATGGAATGCCCATGAATATCCTACTTTCTGGCGTAACCGTTGTGTCATTTGATGTCTTAGGGTTGGCGCAATGTCGCACTCAGATGATGTTGATCCAGTCCTGGCTAATCAAAAGCCGCACGGGTAACTCTGGAAGGAAAGAGATTCACGAGCTTCCCATGTAGCCGCCAGGTACCTCTAACCTCTACGGTGGAGTTGAGTGATTGACTCTCGGAATTCTGGTTGAGCGTCCAGGATGGAATGCCCACGAACCTTCTACTTTCTGATGTAATCAATGTGACATTTTATGTCTTAGGGTTGGCGCAATGTCGCACTCAGATGATGTTGATCCAGTCCTGGCTAATCAAAAGCCGCACGGGGAATTCTGGAAGGGAAGAAATTCACGAGCCTCCGGTCTAGCCACCAGGTACCTCTAACCTCTACGGTGGAGATGAGTGGATTGACTCTCGGAATTCTGGTTGAGAGTCCAGGATGGAATGCCCACGAACCTCCTACCTTCTGGCATAAAAGATATGACATTTGATGTCTTAGGTTTAGCACAATGTCAAACTCAGATGATGTTGATCCAGTCCTGGCTAATCAAAAGCTGTGTCGGGAACTCTGGAAGGTAAGAGATTCACGAGCCTCCCATCTAGCCGCCAGATACCCCTAACATCTACACTGGAGATGACTGGATTGATTCTCAGAATTCTGGTTGAGCATCCTGGATGGAATGCTCACAAATCTCCTACTTTCTGGTGTAACCGTTGTGTCTTAGGGCTTGCGCAATGTCACACTCAGATGATGTTGATCCAATTGTGGCTAATCAAAAGCCGCGCCGGGAATTCTGGAGGGTAAGTGATTCATGGGCCTCCCATCTAGCCATCAGGTACCCCTAACCCCTATGTCGGTGTCCCATGAATCATTCCACTCATCTCTAGTGAAGAACAACTTTAGTTTGTCCATAGCTGTCTGTGAATGAAAGTCTTGAAGCCCCTCACTAGCTCCTTGTTCCTTACACTGTATATTAGAGGATTGCTGAATGGAGTCATCACCGTATTTATCAGTGATATATACGGTATATATCACCGTATTTTAACTTGTTTTCATTATGAGAATTATCCCCAGAAGGGGCTAAGTATAAAGCGATCAGAGCTCCGTAGTAAATGACCACGAGGAGCAGATGAGTGCTGCAGGTAGAAAAAGCTTTCTTCCTTCCGGTGATGGATGGTATGTTGAGGATGGTAATCACAATGCATATATAGGATATTAGTACAAACAGAAATGGCAGCAAAATGGTAACAACTGATAAAAATAAATCTTGCCAAATTATGACGGAAGTATCAGATGATGACAAATTAAGTATAGGCGATAAGTCACAAAAGAAATGATCGATGATATTGGAGTCACAAAACTTCAACTGAAAGAGAAAAATGACTTCAAGAGAATCAAGTATGAAAGCGAGCGACCATGATAGATAGACCAACTGGTGGCAATGTTTAATGCTCAGAAGTGAAGAGTATCGTAAAGGGTCACAAATGGCCAAATACCGGTCATAGGCCATGACGGTTAATAGGTAACACTGAACTATCCCCAGAAAACTGTACATGTAAAACTGAAAAATACAACCCACCATAAGTAACTGTCCGGTCTCCCACCACGTAATGTACAACAACTGTGGAACGACAACAGACGAAAACAGAAAGTCACTCAAGGCAAGATTCTGAAGAAAGATGTACATGGGGTGTCTGAGGTTTTTAGCAATCAGCACTGTAAGGACGACCAGAAGGTTTCCTACTAATATAACAATATAGACCAATAGTAAGATCACAAACAACGGGATCTTGAAGCTTTTAAGGTTTTGAAACCCCAGAAGGAGCACATATGTGACCGTGGTGTGGTTGTCCTCACACATGCCGGGGGACTCCAAGATTTCACGATTTCAAAACCTGTTGAAAGGTAAAATAATTTGAGATTTAATGGTGAACAATGACTGTCCGAAAGCAATTTTCTATTTAAGCAGTAGTGCCTTTACATGTAGACATACGGGCTGATTTATGTCCCATCTCACCCATTACAATCTAAATTAGCTAATACTATGTTTCCCATGAAAATAAGCCCTACTGTGAAAATAAGCCCTAGCAGGAATTTTCATCCTTTGTGGAATATACTTAAAATATAAGCCCTACCCCAAAAATAAACCCTAGTCGTGCTTCAATAATGAAGGGTCCATGCAGCTAAAAAAGTTAAAGAATACAGCAGGACTCTTCAGTAAAGAAAGCAGACATCCCCAAAAGAGGGAAGACAGTCCCAAAAGAGAGGATAGCCCCAAAAGAAAGCAGACAGCCCCCCAAAAAAATTGCTCTCACCAAACACCGAACTACTACAGCAGGCATGTGCCGATGGTGGATGGGCTCTCCCACAGAGATCTGCGTTGCTGTCAGGTCCCACTCACACACACATTAGGTTCAGGGTCCCTCCAATCACTCTCTCACACATACACACACACACACACAGACAGACACACACACATATCAGATCTCAGTAACATTCCGGTCACACACACACACACACACACATACACACAAACACACATCCAGTGATTATGCTTCTGGCTAGCAGGGGGACCTGGGAGCATCCGCTGTAGAATGCAAAAAGACCTGGGAGGGATGACTGTGGACCTAAGAAGGACCTGAGATTGAGATTGCCCACTGTGAAATGCAGGAGGACCTAGAAGCAACCTCTGTGAAATGCAGGATGACTTGGGAGTGACTGCTGTGCAACACAGGAGGATTTGGGAGTGATAGCTGTGGTAGCAGGAGAACCTGGGAGTGACCGCTGTGGAACACAGGAGGACCTGGGAGTGACCTCTGTGTGTGGTATGCAGGAGGACCTGGGAGTGACCTCTGTGTGTGGTATGCAGGAGGACCTGGGAGTGACCTCTGTGTGTGGTATGCAGGATGACCTGGGTGTAACCTCTGTGTGTGGTATGCAGGAGGACCTGGGAGCGCCCTCTGTGTGTGGTATGCAGGAGGACCTGGGAGCGACCTCTATGTGTGGTATGCAGGAGGACCTGGGAGTGACCTCTATGTGTGGTATGCAGGAGGACCTGGGAGTGACCTCTGTGTGTGGTATGCAGGAGGACCTGGGAGTGACCTCTGTGTGTGGTATGCAGGATGACCTGGGTGTGACCTCTGTGTGTGGTATGCAGGAGGACCTGGGAGCGCCCTCTGTGTGTGGTATGCAGGAGGACCTGGGAGCGACCTCTATGTGTGGTATGCAGGAGGACCTGGGAGTGACCTCTATGTGTGGTATGCAGGAGGACCTGGGAGTGACCTCTGTGTGTGGTATGCAGGAGGACCTGGGTGTGACCTCTGTGTGTGGTATGCAGGAGGACCTGGGAGTGACCTCTATGTGTGGTATGCAGGAGGACCTGGGAGTGACCTCTGTGTGTGGTATGCAGGAGGACCTGGGAGCAACCGTTGTGGTACACAGGGGGATCTGTGAGTAACCGCTGTGAAATGCAGGAGGATCTGGGAGCGACCACAGTGGGACACAGGAGGACCTGGATAGGCTGGGGTGCTTGTATTCTCAGAGTGGAGAGACCCATGCTTTTTGGGCTACCCCCAGCCTAAAAATAGCAGCCTGCATTTTTACTCTAGGTTTTCACTTTAGCAATGCATGGAGTAAATTCCGGAATATAAAAAGGAATAATTTAGCTCCTGCAGTAAGGAGGATGAGGATATCCGTATGAGTTAAAACATCTCTTTATTGGTAAGCAATAAAATTCCATAAAAATCACTTTCGCGTTTCAGACAAATCCGCAGAAAGTCACAAGAAAATTTACATGAAAGAACACTAAGGAGCAAAAGCGCAAAAATAGAGTCTTATCTGGTATAAATGGAATAAAAGAGAAAGAGGTAATCTCACAAATGCACAGGACAGTGCAGAAGAAGGACAGAGGACGTGTCCACTCCGCGCTGCTGCTGAAGACTTAAGGGAAGATCCAGGATACACCAGTGGAGATAAGTGGTTTATATGCATTGCATTTCAAAGCCATTTCAAGCTTCTTCTTCAGGAAAGGAACCACTGCTTTGAAATGCATTGAATATAAACCACTTATCTCCACTGGTGTGTCCTGGATTTTCCTTTGGAAAGTTTCAGCAGCAGCGCGGAGTGAACATGTCTTCTGTCCTCTTTATAAAAATCTGCACGTAAGTTTTTTTTTTACAGATCAGCAAGAAAATCCGTAATAGATTTTTTCCGTAATTTGTGAAGTACCTGTATCCTTTTTTTTCTGGTTGTTATTCTTCTGCTATGACATCATGTAGTATATTTTCCCTGTACTTTCACATACAGTAACTCCTTGCATAATTTCTATACTTTATCATCACTAAGATTTCTTTTCTCATGTCCAGTTGTCATCTGTCTGTAAAAGATCCAGTTGTAAAAAATAATAGATCTATGAAAAATTGATCAAAAATGGATGTACGCTTTGGATTCCGTTTGGTATGCTTTTGTTCTATTTCTTTCATTCATTTTATTCAACCACCTTGCATTATACCTCTCTTGGCTGTGTGTCGTACCTTCAACAGTGCAGTAACAGTGTTCCCGAGTGACGTATGTAATGTGTGACACACGTGTTCAGATCAAGGGGCATCTGACGCACTTCAAAAACACCACCAACAAAAGGGGGAGGGAACACCGGGGTCATGATACAATGGAGGTCCCTGCCGCTAGGAAGAGGGGTGAGAGGGCACCTTCAGAACTCACCTCAAGCTGACTCCTGAGCCCCCTAGCGTCCGTATACAGGTTCTTTCAACCTGTCAGCGAGCAGGATATCTTGGACCCTCAGCTGGCCCTAAACGCACCCTGTCTAGGGAGTAGCCCGAGTTCACTAGACTCGACACTACACTAATAAACACGGAGAGAAAGAATAGACAGACAGGGGGGAATAAACGGAAGGATAAAATACACCAAACTTCACAGCAGTAGACAGATTTGAAAGTTGAAGATGGATGGGCACAGGACAAAACCTCAGCAGCTCCTTCCACCAGGCTGGCCAGAGTAGAATGAAATCTAAAGACTCCTGGGAAACCTCCGGTATTTAACCTAAATGGGCATGGACCTGCCCTGCTCAGAGCTGTTGGCAACAAAACCTGAAATTAACTCATGAGACACTAAAGTATAGGAAACCTTGAGGGGTCAAGATAGAGATGGGAGGCTCCAGTCCTAAGTCAGACTCTAGTCTCAAAACAGCAGGGAGATGACCGTGACACTACTGGACCTTTGAGCATAGCCTAAGTAGTTTATCTTTATATTTCTAGATCACTGTGGATATTATCCTCATACGGTAACATCATCTCAACTTCCGGCAGAAGGTGGTCATGGTGGAGTAGGGCTCCATGACAAGTTTTGATTTGGGGCCCTATGCTTCTTCCGCTCTTGAGAGTGTATAACTACAACCCTGATATTTTATGTCCTAAGCTTCTGTGTATAAAGAAATTGTATTGTCCCTTTTCATGAAAAGTAAAATTCATCATAAAATCATAAATACTGATAGTACACAGTAAAGTAACTCAATAGCCGAGGCGCTTGGATTTACTAAAAAATGGATCGTTAAAGAAAATAAAATTTGCCACTTACCGAATATTTGTAATATTAAGGGGTTTATAGTTTATAATATAAATATTGATTTTCCCTATTCTTCACTTTCCAAACCGTAAATCAAGATGATACTTTACTGTGCACACATGCGCGATTCTTCTTCTTATTAAGTCTTCTTATTATTGCGCTTTTATATACTTTCTACACACGGGAGATGATGTGTATTTCTATCTATGGCTGGATAATATGTGTAACAGTCCCAGGGGTTTATTAGTAATAAGGATACACTTTTAGAAACAATTTTAATGACCAATTTACATAAAGGCAGGAACAATTATTTACAAAGCAATACAATGTCTTATTAGTATTGTAAGAGAAACGGACGTGTAAATCTGAAAAACGGACAAAATGCTCCACAAGGAAAAAAAATGTAAAACTTTTTATACACTTAAGTATAAAATATATGAAATATATGTAGAATTTAACTAAAGGGAAACTACTCTGCTGTGATCAGTAATTTTTCTTCCTTAAAATACGACATATGAGCCCTTTTAGGGACATTCTCATGTTATTAAATTGCTTTAGTTAGTTAGACAGCATAACAATAAATAAGCAAGTTTGGAGTTGACTTTAATGTTTTTATTTGTGGTGTTTCTCCTGATATGAGAGCTTTCATCTTATATGGTGTAAAGTTTGTTTCCAAGGAGCTTGGCCATCAGAGATTAACCTTGCTGTAGTTACATTACGGAAGAGGAGGTAACTTCTGAGATCCCCATCAGCTCTTTGCAGTCTATTAATTTCTTTACAACAGATAGGTGCTCACTTCTCTTGCTCTGCCTCTCAATTCCTGACTGAGTTGCTCTTATCAGTCCTTTTTTATCACTTATCCACAATATCAGCAGTTTCCAAAGCTGCCTCTCAGCTCCTGACTGATCTGTTCCTATAAGTCCTTTATTATCACTTATCCACACCATCAGCAGTTTCCAAAGCTGCCTCTCAGCTCCTGACTGAGGTGCTCTTATCAGTCCTTTATTATCAGTTAGTCTCAACATCAGCAGTTTCCAAAGCTGTCTCTCAGCTCCTGACTGAGGTGCTCTTATCAGTCCTTTATTATCACTTATCCACAACATCAGCAGTTTCCAAAGCTGTCTCTCAGCTCCTGACTGAGGTGCTCTTATCAGTCCTTTATTATTACTTATCCACAACATCAGCAGTTTCCAAAACTGCCTCTCAGCTCCTGACTGAGCTGCTCTTATCAGTCCTTTATTATCACTTATCCAGAACATCAGCAGTTTCCAAAGCTGCCTCTCAGCTCCTGACTGAGCTGCTCTTATCAGTCCTTTATTATCACTTATAAACAGCATCAGTAGTTTCCAAAGCAATTCTTAAATCAGGGCTCTCACCTTCCTTGATCATGTGCTTGTTCAAATGTACTGTTATATCTATATGCAAAGATATTGATCACAGTATGCAATTCAGAACATTGCAAGTAGTAGAAGCAAGCTGATCAGAATTGTCACTCAAGGAGATGTGCCTGCCCCTCAAGCAACCAAGAGGTAAGGAAATTGCAGGGCTGTGACCTGCTTAAGAGAATACCACTTTAAAGGGTATTCTGAGGACTTAAAACTGTAGGACACATTGATTATTAATAAAGTATATCAGAACATAGATAATTTTTTGTATTTTGGGTTATCTAGCAATCATTTTATATGTCTTGAAAAATAAAGTGAAAACCATAGTTCAAAAAAAGTCCGGCTATTAAAGAAACCTCTGCTGCTGATATCATAGGAGCTCAGTGGATAAAGATATGGTTGTGATGTCTTAACACCTGAGCTGACTGATATCTACTTGTAATGTCACACGATCAGGGCCAAATGTCAGATGGGTGGGTGTGGCAATGTGCCACCTTGGCCAGAGTTTTCAAGATGTGTATATTGTTAACAACTGTGATAGACCATTGAGCCATCAACTCCCTACTCTATTGCCTACTTAGGCAGGCCTAGCGTTGCCAGCATATGGCCTGTGAGAGGCCATTGCCACACAAGGGATGTCAAGTGGCGCGATTAAATGATGTCTTGCACTGGGCCATAGGCTATAGTGAGGAGTAACGTATTAAGGGTGCTTTACACGCTGCGACATCGCTAATGATATATCGCCGGGGTCATGGTGTTTGTGACGCAGATCCGGCGTCGTTAGCGACATCGCAGCGTGTGACAGCTAGGAACGACGATCAACGATCGCAAAAACGGCAAAAATTGTTGATCGTTGACACGTCGCTCCTTTTCATAATATCGTTGATTGTGCATGCCACTGGCTGTTTGTCATTCCTGTGGCATCACACATCGCTATGTGTGACACCGCAGGAGCGACGAACATCTCCTTACCTGCGTCCACTGGCAATAAGGAAGGAAGGAGGTGGGCGGGATATTCCGTGCTCATCTCCTCCCCTCCTCTTCTATTGGATGGCTGCCGTGTGACGTCGCTGTGACGTCGCACGAACCGTCCCCTTAGAAAGGAGGCGGTTCACCGGCCACAGCGATATCGCAGGGAAGGTAAGTCCGTGTGACGGGTGATAACGATGTTGTGCGCCACGGGCAGCGATTTGCCCATGAAGCACAACCGACGGGGGTGGGTATGCACGCTAGCGATATCGGTAACGATATCGTAGCGTGTAAAGTGGGCTTTAGTGTCCGGTGTGGGAGCAAGGTGAGGTGAGTACTATTATTAATGTTGGCTGTGCTATAATATTTTTATAAACTAGAAAAATTGCCGGCACTTCCTAATCTCATAGTCTGAACTGGTACCTACTAAACATGACATAAAATATTCAAAAAATGCAGTTGCACTCAATTAAAGGGAAGGAGAAAAACAAGAATGTAGATGATGAATATTGGAATTTGAACACACATTACTGCTAAGAAAACTTGAAAAAAATGTTTAACTTTTTTTTTTTAAAATATGAGTTACTTAGCAAATAAAAGTGGCCAAATTTATCTGTGCCCAGACACCAACGTCAAGGTGTAACTCTAATCTGGGTCCTACTCTAAATGCTATACCTCTCTTGTCCAAACTGAACTATTATATGGGCTAGAATAGAACCTGCAAAAAAGAAAATTAAAAACACCTGAAATAACTGGGATGAGTGCGCAGACAAAGAACATGACTCCATAATACAAACTAGAAAAATTGTGGGCACTTCCTAATCTCATATAATAGTTCAGTGTAGACAAGATAGGCATAGCATTTAGAGTAGGACTCTAGAGTTACACCTTGACATTGGTATCTGGGCACAGATAAATTTGGCCACCTTTATTTGCTAAGTAACTCATATTTTCCAATAAAATATTTTCAATTTTTTTTCATGTTTTCTTAGGCGTAATGTTATTTTTGAATATTGCATGTCATGTTCAGTATGTACCAGTTCAGACTATGAGATTAGGACAAGTCAGTTCGAAACATGTCTACTGACCAGGTGCCTGATGGGGCTTTTTCTGCTCATTGAATGCTGTGATTTTATCATATTTTTCACAATAAATGCAAGCTTTTAGAACTCTGGTGCTGGAGGATCGTCTTTTTGTACATATCTAAGTGGTGAGAATGTCCAGGACTCCGGCCACCTATCTTCGAGACCGATGAGCGAAAATAAGTTTTTGTATTTTCATATTTTTTTCAGGTGGTTTGTGTAAAACCAATTAAAAATGTATTTGAATTTTAGGGTCCAGCAAATTTCCCAAAATTTTAAACACATTTGATTTCCATTGAACCAATTCGCACATCTATACTTCTTTTGAACAGTTTTCTTGAGTTTCATCTATTTTTATTCCAATACTGAAGGTATTATTCTCATTACATAGGTAGAAAAAATAGAAGGAATCGCAAGGTAAAGAACAAAATTTCAAAATACAAGGTGATAGAGAAGAAGAGCATAGCTGTGACACGCCCGCCCCGGGGCCTGGGTTACTTGTTACCGGGCCGCGGATCCATTTCTGGGACGCTGCGATTGGGGCAAGGTCCGGTTCCGTGACCTCGGCGGAGTCAGTTTAAGTAGGGATGATGATGGGGATGGTAGTTTGTGATGCCACCTGTGGTATACGGCAAGTTTGGAGCCGCCGGTGCGAGATGGGGACCTCTGGGGTAGATGGTGATGCAGCTTGGTTAGTGTAGCTCTCCACAGGCAGAGCTAGGCCCCAGGGCAGATGGGGGTAGTACTAGGTGATTGATGGAGGGACTTAACGTTGGGGTGCAGGACTGAAGACGCCGGTAATAATTGGACAACACAAGGGCCGTAGTTTCCTTTACCCTTTACTTGGTAGTTGATGGTACAGGCTCGGGAGACTGGTCCAGCAGGTAACAGAGATCCGGTCAGCCTGGAAGCAATTGAGGGGATCCACTTAACCAGGTGGGTTGTAGGCCTTCCTGCTTGCACTGTAATGTGTGGGTCCCTGTGGCTTAAAGCTATGCTGGAACTTTCTTCCTTATGTTGGTTCTGGTTCTCACCCAATGGCAGGCAGCGCGAGTCCTTTACTGGTGCCGCTTCTTCTATAATGGCTCCTGGCTCTATTATGCTGCTGTGCTCCGGGCACTCTGTGGACCAGAAGATCTGAAGTCTCTTGCCCTTCAGATTCTGCTGGTTGGGACTTTAGTATCCACGCAGCCTTGGACTCCAAAGTCCGGTTTTAAGCGCTCGGCCCTGAGGGAACTATGGTGTAGCTCTCTGCTCAGCGACCGTCTTCTCTCCACTCCTGTCTTGTTCTAACAGTCTAGTTTCACTTTTATGTGTCTGTGTGTTCCTAACTCCTCCTCCATGCCAGAATGCATAGCGAAAGCTCCCCTCAAACCGGGTTCTCGGGCTCCCCCTTCTGGTCTGCAGTAGGAAGTGTTGAGTGCTAGTGTACCTAGCAGGGGAGACCCCCCTTCTTGCTTCCAGGCATAGCATCACCCCCCTGTGGGGAGGGTAATGTTACTGTGACAACTAGGCCACTGGGGTGCCACACTGGTAACTGGTGGACAGTTTAGTCAAGGGCTAAAGTGATAGAAGTAAAAGATTCTGCTATTACAGGTAAATTACTTGTGAAAACTGTTCCTGCCTTTACAAATAGAAGTGTCAAGGACGATAATGTTGCCCCAAAAATGTTCATTACTTGAAATGAAGTCACAAATAGTGATGGCAGAACCTGAACTGTAAAGTTTTGGGTACATACCAGACACTTAGTATCTGTGCATGGACCCTGAACATTGACTGCTAATGGATGCATCAATTCTGCGTCAGATGCAGGCTGCTATTATTAGGCTGGGAGGGCCCAATAACCCCAAGCCTACCCAGCCTGAGAATACCAGCCCACACTCAGAAAAACCTGCTATAAGCTTTGGTTGGGGGCGTGTTCTTTTTTACTTTTAGAGCTGCTGCCTTTTTATGATTGGTCAACATCATAGAGGGTGATAAAGTACTTGCCATCAGTAAAAAAATGTCTGATAACACCCACTAGCCCTTTAAAATGTTAACTCGTCAGGTGCCAAATTCTCCGAATGCTAATATCTCCACAACTGAGAGGCAAATATGAAACATTTGGTGAAAGGCGTTCTTTAAAGATGGGTAGAAAATATTAGCTACATAATTTTTTATATTTTTATACACAAATATTAACATATTTCTCGTTGACATAGATGATTCATATTCCATATTCTGGGACAGTCTACTGTATAAATATAGAGGTGAGGTTAAAATGGATTATTTCTCAGTGCTGGATTATGCCGCCATTGTGACAGAGCAGCCTAGGAATCCTCTTATCACCCACTGCAATACAAGGTAGAATTGTAGCCCTTGGACCACTTTCTGCATTTTTTCCTGCTTTTTTCACCAATTGACTTCAATGGTGTCAGTGAAAAACGCAGGAAAAAACTCATGTGTAATGCACACGTTGATTTTTTGTGCGTTTTTATGTGTTTTTTTTTTACGTCACTGGGGTTCCCTGCAGCCATTTCCTCATCTCGCGGTCTTGACCGCGGGACTTTGTTGCAGTGAAGTCCGGTGACGTCACAAGGTGAATCGAGTTCATGCCTGAAGATCACCGGGGTTTCCTGCGGATGCACCAGCATGAACTCGGTTCACCTTGTTGTGACGCCACCGGGGTTCCCTGCACCTAGGCCTCGCGGTATTGAACGTGAGACCTTGCTGCAGGGAACTCCAGTGACGTAGGTGCCCTGGTCTTGAGGCGATCCATACCTTAGTAACCCGGGATCATCATGGTGATGACCCAGGGTTACCATGCCAGCAATCGGGTCCCTGTGATCGCACTACAGGGGCCCGATTGCCTGGGAGAGATAAGAAACTCCACACCCTGCCTCCTGAATGCTTCGATTGCACTGATGGGCACCCCTCCGGACAGCAAGAGCCAGGTTCCGGTTGTAAGATCAGCCGGTGACCTGGCAGTGACCACGGCGGGGGTACAGCGCGTGAACCCCCGCGGTCGCCATGACTAAAAACGCACAACAAGAAACATTGAAAAAAACGTGAGAAAAAACTCGCAAACGCAATAAAAATGCACATCTTTTCAGCTGCTTTCTTCCTGCCAAAACATGCAATTTAATTTGCAGATTTTCTGCACATAAAAACGCAACGTGGGCACAAAGCCTAACCCTTTCCCCTATTAGCTAATTTGGAGGTCATTGTGGATGAAAAAGTTTTGTACGAGTCTTCACTATTCATGAAAATAATAACCTTTGTTTTTCTGCTCATGTACGCTTATTGATAAGTTTCTTTAAACTCTGCAATATCTCTTGGTTCCTTAAACTGTAAATAATAGGATTAATAAATGGCGTTAACACAATGTAGATTAAAGACTTAAACTTAGACTGAGATGAATCTCCGGATGGCGCCATATAGATAGCAATCAGAGTGCCGTAGTAAATGGAGACAATCGTAAGGTGAGAGCTACAGGTGGAGAAAGCCTTCTTCCGTCCACTGATGGAGGAAATCTTGAGGATGGTAATAAAGATGCAGATATAAGATACAACGACAAATACGAATGGAAAAAAGATGGTAAAAAGGCAGATTACAAAATCCACCCAGGTTATCACAGAATAGTCTGAAGATGATATTTCAAGAATTTGCGCAATGTCACAAAAGAAATTGTCGATGTCTCCCGAATCACAAAACTGGAGCTGGAACATAAAAATAACCTCACTTGAGATAAGAACGTAGGAAAAAATCCAAGAAAAGCTCACGAGGTAGAGACAAGTTCTAACATTCATGATGGCGGCATATCGTAATGGGAGACAGATGGCGAGGTATCGATCATAGGACATAATTGTTAGTAAGAACGACTGTATGAACGCAAGAAAGCTGTGTAAATAATATTGAAGAATGCATCCAGTTATCGATAAGTGACCGCTGCCCCACAATACGACATGTAACAATGCCGGTAAGATGTTTGAGGTGAATAATACATCAACGATTGCTAGATTCTTGAGGAAGAAGTACATGGGATGTCTAAGATGATAACTGACCGATACTAATACAATGATAAGAAGATTTCCAGCCAATATACTTACGAAAATTGAAAAGACAAAGAAGAATAACAGAATATTAAAGTTGTAGTTGTAAAGGTTTTTGAAACCATGGAGAACAATATCCTTTACGATGGTGTGATTGTCTCCACACATGGTCCTAATGCATAATACTTTTTCCAGACCTGTAAAGGTAGATAAAATCAGAAATGTATAATTTAGCTTGATTGGTAAAGTATATGGATGAGGAAACATGCGTTGACAGGAAAAGTGACTGGGATGTCAAACAAACCAGAGGTCAGGAGCCAGGAGTTCACGTATGGAACACAAGGATGAAGCAAAGTCGAGGTCAGAGCACAATCTGAGGTCAGAAGCCAGGAAGTCACGTAAGGTACACTGGGCAGAAGTGGAGCCGAGATCAGGGTACAAGCCGGAGGTGAGTAGCTAGGAAGTCACGTAAGGTACACTGGGGGGAAACGGAGCTGAGGTCAGGGTGCAAGCCAGAGATCAGGAGCTGGGGAACAACGTCAGAGTCAGGGACAAGGGTGGAGAGGAGTAACAACAGGTCCAAGTTAGGAAGACAAGATCAAAACATAAGCAGGAGCCAGAGCACTTACTGCAGGCAGGAACTCCGGATGAGGTTGCTCCTTAATGAAGCAGAGCAGTCACCCGGAATGAGGTGCTTAGAGAGAGGCCCTTCACAACACCAGAGCAGGAACTGAGGACAGGAAACCACCCATCCACTGGCGCAAAATACAAAACAGAACACCGACTCTGCTAGAGAGTAGAGCGCCATGGATCAGAACCATGACACTGGTATCTTACAAGGAGGCGAATAAGTAGTTAAGGGGCATTGTTGTAGAGTATTCCTTGAGGCTCAGGAGCTTCAAAGTTCAACTGGCATTTTCATGGCAAAGGAGTGTCAATACTAAGTTGTCATGGGGTATGAAATGACAGAACAGGGGATAATAAGCTAACCCTCAGACTTGAGACCTTGTGCTGTCCATTATCTCAGACGTAGGCTTGACGGTAGCCAGGTCTGGACCCCCAGAATGACCCTGACTCCTGTCTGAGCTCTGATCTTACTCCCCTCTCCCTCACTCTTGGAGTTGGCTGGAAACACAGTAATAAAACCTCACAGAAACAACACGGACAAGGGAGAACAGAAACTCGTACACACTGCACTCAAACACAAAGGAGAGACTAAATGTGTACAGGGGAAGAAAGAAAATGGAAGAAACTAAACGTACAACAGTCGAACTTCCCCATCACTCAAAATAGCAACTACAGTTCACCATGGACTGGATCACCACAAAGACCGGAATTGCTGGAGCTATGCTGATGCTATAATCGGCACTGAGTAGCAAGGTTCAGAATTTTATATAGGAAGGAGATGGCTGTGATTGGAAATTAGCATTCTGAGTTCCTAGCAGAGTTTCTCAGGTCAGCAGGATTTAACTCCTGCAGGACTGAGGAACAGAGCACATGAAACAGCCGACGCCCAGCTCTGGCTGAACAACTAGGAGACATTATTTTTCCTGTGAGGTTCTGCAGTGTGAACTGAGCCTGACGCTGCCGTGACACCTAATGAGTCTGGACCTGAACACCGCATGACATAAATTGAGTAATGTGAGCCTTCATTCCAATCTACTTGACTCTGTCCTCGGAGCGCCGAGAAGGTAGTGATTATACTCAGGCATTTTATAACCATATACACTACTGACTACACTCTCCAGTGAGAGCTGAGAAGAATTAAGCAAAACCGAATAGGCACAAAACTCAGCCATGATCAAAACTTCTTCCATGTTACCATGACGTGCCGAAACGTTTAGGAAATGATAGATCCATTGTAAGTCGCACTTTTGCATGCATATAAACATGGATTAATAGACTCGTATGGAAAAAAACAGTATAAAGTGTTAACTCTTAAGACATGTATGAACCATCTCACCCTGAATAAGGCTTCTAATAGTCATTGGAACTGAAACACCACTCTTGCCCGATATGGTAATATGGTAATCAAAGTTGAAGGATTTTCCAGCCGGTTTTCAATTTAAAAATATTGATAGTCTTTATTCCAAGGTAATAAAATTTTTAGTCCCGGTACATCCCAAAAATACTAAATTTTTTTCCCAAGCATTTCAGAATAAAAGTGTTCATGCGTAAATAAGGATTTTGTTTTGTCTTAAATGCGTAGGAGAGTGTTAACGTACCAGAATTCAGAACATAGTAGATATACTCATACCTGTATATTTGCCTTCTCATGGTACCTTGAATACATATAGAAGTGTTTTAAGTCAATAGTATTTTGTTATGGGAACTTATCTAATGATTTCTTTGGAATTGTTCCTATTCATCCGATGCATCATTTGGTGCATGTTTTGATTCAGCTTACCAGTTTTGCAGTACTAACTTGTAAAGAATGTGATGCCATTTTAGCATTAAGACTAAAAGACTGATGGCACTCCCAAAACTGCTATGTGAAAAGGTGTATAACTAAACATGACATAAAATGACAAAAAAGGAGACAGTTGCACTCTGAAATGCTAAAGCCTGAAAACCATGAATTTAAGAATATATAGACATGCATTACTGCTAAAGGAAATCTAAGAGCATACAAAAACGGCCATTTTTACATCTGCCCAGTAGCCACGTCAAGGCATACCTCGCATACTGGGTACCTACTATGAACTGAAGCCTCTTTCTGGGTTTAAAAGCTAGTCACAGGAGATTGTATCCTCTATAAAAGATTCCTACTTGCCCATACACAGGAGGTTTTTAAACCCAGAGAGAGGCTTCAGTTCAGAGTAGGTACCAAGTATACGATGTATGCCTTGGTGTGGCTACTGGGCAAATATAAAAATGGCAATTTTTGTATGCTAAATGTATGCTAAATATCTATTTTTTTTTCTTAGATTACCTTTAGCAGTAATGCTTATCTATATTCTTACATTCATGGTTTTCATGCTTTAGCATTTCAGAGCGCAAATGTCTCCTTTATGTCATTTTATGTCATGTTTAGTTATGCACCTGTTCCCATTACAGTTTTGAGAGTGCCATCAGTCTTTTTGTCTAGATTAATTGGAGTCATGCCTTCTGACTCTGCACCCCTCCCCCACTAATCACAGGTGATTTTATTCTCTTAGCAGGTTCCTACTTGCCCATAAACAGGAGGTTTTTAAACCCAGAGAGAGGCTCCAGTTCAGAGTAGGCACCCAGTATACGAAAAGTGCCTTGACGTGGCTACTGGGCAGATATAAAAATGGCAATTTTTGTATGCTAAATATCTCATTTTTCTTAGATTTCCTTTATTAGTAATGCATATCTATATTCTTACATTCATGGTTTTCATACTTTAGCATTTCAGAGTGCAGCTGTCTTCTTTTTTTGCCATTTTACCATCAGTTTTGATCAGTTGAGGCAGAATATATAGATGCCACAAATATATAGAAACACAGCTTAAAAGATAAGATCCAAGGTGCCTTATTTGCCGCAATGCAAAACAGGTTTAATGCAGGTGAAAAATTTGCAAAAAATTGAGCGATTCTCAAAAGAACCCAACTTCTTGATATTTTGTGTTGAAATTTAATCATCGCCCTTATGTTGATCTTTAAGTCTGGTGACATTACCTACTTACCAAACACAAGTTGAATTTCCAATGATGATCTGGAATAAAAAAGAAAGATGTTTCTTAGCTGAAACCGATTTTTTATATATGATAAATAAGTTGCAAAAAATAAAATACTGTATATATACATATGGGCAAAATAATTGGCGAAGCAGTGTCCCTGGATAAGGCGTCTTTATAACCTAAGTTCTAACATATACTTGACACTTATCCATTAGTTTTATATCCTAGTTTGTAACATATTGGTCAAATCCTCGTGAGTATTATTACCTGGAGAAAAAACAACAAAGAAATCCCCCGTGTATACAAGAAACAAAACAAGAAATCCAATTATCTTTCTTGATTAACACATGTCTAAAATACTTCTTAAGTATAGAAGTAGGTGAAGCAATATCTTCATATTGTCTAGAGTTTTTACCAATATACTCATACTGTGCATAAACTTTAGCCCCAAGAATTTGCCAAAATGGCCTATCTAAAGAATGTTATAGGTGACCTGTTATTTGCCGAAAATATGTAATTTTTAACTTAGTACAGATGCTCCTTTTCTCATGAATAGGGATGAGTGAACCTGTTCGATATAGGCTCGCCAATCTCAGGTTTGGTATGAGCCTGGCCGTGTTCATTCGGGCTCGGCAAACACAAGTCCAACCCCCAAAACTCGGTAATTCTCGTTTATGTTTGTTTGCCGGCCCCGAATGCTCGTAGCGTTTACAGAAATGTTTTTTAGTAGCATTTTGTTATTTTGTCAAGGATTGCTGTTACGGGGCTGCCTGGTATTATAACTAGTTACGAGTAACAGGCAGTCAGGGCCCACCGTGCAACTGCTGCTAGTGACAGCAGAAAAGGGTGTCTGTACCACAGAAGTAGTACTTGTTCCTGTTACTTTACAGCAACACTAGGACTAGTACGACACACCCTGTTTAACTCACAGCGAGTACCGTATTAGCATAAACTAATATGTGGTAGCAAATAAATAAGTTAGGGCGTCTACCCCATAGGAATAGGAAATACCTGTTACTTCACAGAAGTAAGCTAGTAAATTAACAAAGCATAAACAATGCTCCTAGGTAAGGAGAGAATGCACAGGTCTCCTGTTAATGGTCACAGGCAAACCTAAGAACTAACCTCTATTATGCTCATAGAGGAAGTGTAATATGACAACTGATAACAGAGAGCAATAGCTTTCTCTGAAATGGCTCAAGTGCAAGTCCCTGTCCAAGCCCCGTGTGCTAACCACACTATAAGGAGCCAGGGAACTTTCTATGCTATCCGCAGAGAGTAAACAAGAGCGAAGGGGGAGAGGTTCCTACCTAGCCTGACTCCCCTAAAGCATGGTAAGCGGGTATATTATGCAGACTCGCATGGAGCGTCTACTCCTACACAAGCACATGTAACGACTGAGCACCGAGAGGCAGGCTCCAAGGCCCTTTATAAACTTGGCTCCGCCCACAAGATGGAGGATAATTAACAGGAACGACCCTGGGCCAATAGTAACGAGCAACGACAGAAGTGACGTCACCCTCGGCCAATCATGTAATGCCACGTCACATGCCGAGGACCATGTGATCCCCGCAGCATCTGTGACATCACACACGGCCAATCATGTAATGCTACGTCAGATGCCGAGGACCATGTGATCCCCGCATCATCTGTGACATCACCCACGGCCAATCATGTAATGCCACATCGCAGACATGCTCAGAACAGAGTACACACTTAGCCTCAGAAATGACTAAGTCCGTGAGCATGCTCAGTAGCTCATAATTGGGACTTAGACTCAGGAAGCTAAGAAGTTCTCAAACGACTGGAACGACTGGAACAAGAAGGGGAACGTGGAGCAACAGACCCAGGGGCCGTAACAATTGCGGTGATGTTTCATGCGGCAATCTGTAAAATCAGTGCAGGAGGTGAGTAATCTGCAGTGGAACAAGGATTTTTTTTCCTGAACTTTATTTGCTTTAGCCAATCACGGCATAGGAAAGTATCAAGATGGAGACAGAAAGGCTTCTGTGATTGGCTTGTTAAGTCACATGTCAGTGGGGATATATGTAGCAGCCATTTTGCCTCGGCGTCATTTGGTGAATATTGTTCAATAGGGAAGCTGCTGCTCGTATATAGTGAGATTAGAAGTTTAGTGCTAGGCAGTTTAGCTACACAGGCCAGCAAAAGGTTAGAATAGGGATGTGCAGTGTAGGCAGAAGCGTTGTTGTTCCACTAATTGGCACATGAAATCTTATAAATAGGGATTGCGGGTACTTGTAGTGCGTCAAAAACAGTTTAGGTCAACAGTAGTTTAGAATAGGGTGTTGTGCCACGAATAGGCACATGAAGTCTTATAAATAGGAATTGCAGGTACTTGTAGTGCGTGAAAATCCGTTGCCAGGCAGTGAGGCATCCAAATAGGTGTTGGTGCCTGCAACAAATTACACAGGCTGAGGCTAGTACATTAATAGGAATTGTTAGTGCAGTGTACATATGGCTTGTTATCAGTTGCAATTGGCTTTAGAAAATGAAAAAAACATCACGTTAGTTATAACCACGTATTATTGGTGGCTATTATTGGCTCTTGCATGAACCGGTGAATAGCGGCACCGGGAATCAGGTGATCGGAGATCACCATTGCTATAGTAACCTGCTCGTTAGGTTGCTATGGCAACGGTGGCAGCGGTGACATCACCGCTTACCAACCCGCAGTCTCTGCTCACTCATTGAGTGATTAGACAGAACGGGGAGCAAAAGTGTTCTTCCTCCCCCTCGTGCTTTCTGACACACTAAATCTGTCCCTAGCTCAGCAGCACTTCTCCCTACACTAGCTGACTCTGGAGCAGAGTGACGAGCACAGTGCCATTAGGTCTTATAAAGACCTGATGATGCTGTGCGGACAGCCAATCACTGTAATGCCACAACCAACATGGCAGTGGCATTACCGTGTGTGGCAGCCAATCCCTGCATGTGGGCTGACTCTGTAAAGAGCGCCAACATGCAGGGAGGGGAAGACGAGCATGTGCCCGAGCATTTCGCTGGTACTCGGCGCTCGCTCATCCCTACTCTTCACACATTCTATCCTATGGGCATCACAGGTCCACTCCAAACATTCACAGACTGTTGAGGAGAAAAGCATCTGCACCGATGCTCAAAATATTTGTGAGTTGGATCCTGTCTCGGACAAAGTAGGGTCCCAGCAGGATCCCCACCCTCATCAACTTACGTTAAGCTATGGGGATAGAGGTGATGATGATGAGACTCAGATACCTGAGTCGCACGTGTACTGTGCTGTGATGTCAGGTCAGGAAGAGGAGAAGGGGGATATCATGGATCATGATGACAAAGTTGTAGATCCCACTTGGTGTGAACCCAGAGGCATGCAGCTGAGTAGCTCAACTAATGACGAGGAGTCGGAGGAAGCCGAAGAGGTTACTGTGTCGATTCCCGCACAAATACGTAGTGATGCAACCAAGAGAATCACTGCATCCTCAGCCACAACTGTGGCTGTGTCCAGTGGTGGATCTGGGTTTGCAGTTCGCAAGACGTTTTGCCTAGCCTGGGCCTTCTTTGAGACCACAAAATATGACCCAACTTACCTTATCTGCCAGCGTTGTAAATAACAACTGAGTAGAAGCAGAAATAGTAATAATTTGACTACTACAAGCATAAACAGACACATGCGCAATCAACATGCATTACTGTGGTAATCTCACTGCACTAAAACGTGGATTAATTGGCCTTCCCAACCACTGGCCGCCAAATGAACATCGTCTACCGCTTCTTCCTTTTCCTTCATCACCGAGGAAAAGATTGTAACACAGGTCTCCAACTGCAGATCCTCCTCTTGTGTACCCGCTACAGTGGAGGTGAATGAAGGACCGTCAGGTGGTGCAGAAATGACCGTGCCTGGTGCTTTAGATCCAAGTGAGACATGGACCACAGCTCATGGTTCTCAATCCAGCATTTCATCTACCCCTACACCTCCCGCCCAGTCCACCGGTCAGTTGTGCAACCCTTACTCCACCCTCTCTCAGCACAGCAGCCAGCCCTTGGTCACGCATGTTTGGTCATGTAAAAGAGCATTTCCTCCCACACATGAAGAAGCAAAGTGCTTGAAGTTTACCATATCGAAATTGTTGGCTATGGAAATGCTGCCTTTCTGGCTGGTGGATACAAACAGTTTCCGAGAACTCCTGGCTATCGCAGTCCCTCAGTACCAGTTGCCCAGTCGCCATTACTTGTGTAATAAAGCTGTGCCTGCACTATACCATAAAGTCGCAGCCAAGATTACCTTTTCCTTGGAAAACTCTGTGTTTCCCAGGGTGCATTTTACCACTGAAACCTGAAGCATGGGCAAGGGCATTAGATCTCGCTTACTGGGCATTGGATTACTCTAGTGGCTGCGGGGAAAGGCGGGGAAGGGGCTGCTTCTGAAGTGTTGAAATCCCCAAGGCTTGCAGGCCAAAATTCTGGATGTACCGCTTCCTCTTCTGCTTCCTCCACCATCTCTAGGTCCTCCACCATCACCTTCAACCTCTACCTTAATGTAACACGTGTTACAAGAGTGCAGAGTCTATCCCCCCACCTCCGCACAGCTCGGCCAGGGCACAACGCAATCAGGCAGTGCTGAAATTAGGTTAAATATAGGGACCCCCATACAGCAGTATGAAAAGTCATGCTAGACATTGTCTAGCCCAATTTGGTCAGTATGACCATTGCACAGACTCAAATAACCAATATAAGAATAGGAGGACTAGAGTCAAAAAGTGCCAATAAAGTGAATATATTTTATTAAATACAATAAAAAGATGTGCAAACAGCAAAAAAGAGGATAAAAACACATAGGGGTGTGAAGTGCATAATCAGGATCAAAGAAATGAACAGTAATCACAAATGGCCAGTTGGAGTAATACAAATCATGCAATGGGGCATTGTTAGAGCAGGCATAAACAATAAGATATGCAGATAAAGTGCATGTGCAATAATATATGTAGTAACCTGCTCAAGCATACCAGGATTAATTAATGGGGCATGATACCATCCAATGAGTATTTACAAAACATTCAAAAACAAAGTGGCCAGTGCATTTTTAAAGTGCATTTTTTAAAGTGACTAATGCATGATCCCAAAAACACAAGAAAGAGGCTCCCCCGTACCCCACCAACGTACGTTTCGCCTAATGAGCACCGTGCTCAAATTCGGCTTCCTCAGGGAGGGAGAAGGCAGCGCTATGCTCGTTGCAGTCCAGGGTTTTTTTATTATGGGGCGCGCATACACTTCCGCGCACGTCACATCCTGGAGTGACGCGCGCGCACGTCAGCAGCGTCCCGATGGGGGCGGGCCAGCCGTCAGGCGGCAACACGCACGCGCGGGAGCAGGGACGCGTCATCCCACTCCCGCGAGAGCGCGGCAACCAAGGTGACGGCGAGCACGCCCACACCAGGAAGGAACAGACGGGCCGCGCGTGCAGAGGAAAGTGACTAAGTAAACACAGGGCCACAAGGAGATACGCAGCCCAGATGATAACAGCAGTGATGTGAACAGTAAAAGGCATATAATATAAATAGAATCCAGTGTCTTCATATACTTGATGGTTATTAGGGACAGCGTATCCAAAAGGGTAGAAGGGTCCAGGAAGAGAGGAGTGCTTAATCCAAAAGAGGAATACTGGAAGAATATACATAAAAAAACATATGGATTAATGTACACATAAAAGTGTGCACGCCAGATGATGCAGCAAGACTGAGCATAGCATATAAAAAAGAGAGAGGGAAAGCACAAGAGAATAAAACATGATAAAAAATAGAAATAAATAAAAACACACAAACCCTAAAAATAATAATAAATGAAAATCAATCCTGGTGATACGGGAATTCAAGCACGTTTAGAGGAACGGAGCAAAACTCAGTGTCTCATTAAGTCCCTTTGGGACCAGCGTGTCCAGACGGTGGATCCAACGAGCCTCACATTGGGCAAGTATTTTTTTGAGATTCCCACCTCTGGACCCGCTGCTCACCATGTCAATGCCCCGCACCTCCAATAATGCAGAATTACAATTGTGGTGGATCTTGAAATGCCGGGGTAACGTTTTGAGCAGTGTGATGTCCGTGGCAGATTTTGCTGCCTCAATGTCACGGACATGCTCCCTGACCCTAATGCGGAGCTCACGGGAAGTGAGCCCCACATAGATCAGGGAGCATGGGCACACAGCAAAATATACCACATGTGTGGATCCACATGCTATATATTTCCTGATTTGAAATGTTTGTGCCCTGTCGGACGAGAAGAAAGTCGTGCATCGGACTACATTTCTGCAGGCCAAACAGTGGCCACACTTGTAGCAGCCCGTGATTGGACCTCTGGAGCCAAATGGATTACGGGCGGGAGGGACATAATGGCTAGCCACTAGGATGTCCCGTAGGTTTTTAGCCCGGCGGGCTGCAACCAATGGAGTATGTGGTAGAAAATCTGAGAGCACAGGATCCGATAGGAGCACCGGCCAGTGCTTATTTAGGATGCCTCTCATAGTGCTCCACTCATGGTTGAAGGTGCCAATAAAGCGTAGTTCAGGCTCTGGGGGACCCTGCCTGGGCTTATATGAGAGCAACTGAGGTCTAGGGGTGTTCCTAGCACGAAGGTAACCCTTTTTGATGGACCGATTGCTGTAGCCTCGGTCCCGGAAGCGGCGCTGGAGATCGGCAGACTGATTTTCAAAGGTGGTGTCTGACGAGCAAATCCGCCTCATCCTGAGGAACTGGCCAGTCGGCACGGCCCGGATGGTGGAGGGGGTATGTGCAGAGGAAGCATGCAGCAGTGCGTTGACTGACGTTTCTTTCCTGTGGACGTCGGTCTGGATGGTTCGTTCAGAACCGACTGAGATTTTAATGTCCAGAAAGTCAACGCAACTGCTGCTATGCTTATGCGTTAATTTGATGTTGAAGATGTTATTATTAAGTTCCCCCATAAATGTCTCAAGTTGCTCCACAGTGCCCTGCCAAAAAATCAAAATATCGTCGATATACCTTAGCCAGCACTGCACATGAGCGCCAGCCCCCGCACCATCGTCACCAAAGACCAACCTCTCCCAGAAACCCAGGAAGAGGTTGGCGTACGAAGGCGCGCAGGCCGCGCCCATCGCAGTGCCGCGCCCCTGAAGGTAATACCGATCGTTGAAAATAAAGAAATTATGAGTAAGGGCAAAGTGGAGCAATTCAAGAATAAAATCCCCCATCCTGCCGCATCGACTGTCCATCCCCAGGAAAAAACGGACTGCTGCCAGACCATCCGCATGTCGGATGCATGTATACAGACTCTCCACGTCGACAGTAACCAATAATACATCATGTTCCACAAAGATGCCGTCAATCCTGTTGAGGACGTCCGTCGTGTCCTTGACATACGAGGGGAGTGTCTCAACCAAAGGTTTAAGGTGAAAGTCAATTAATTTACAAATGGGTTCACACAACCCCTCGATGCCGGACACGATAGGACGCCCCGGAGGATTGACGGGATCTTTGTGGATTTTTGGCAAAAAATACAAAGTTGGAATTTTAGGTGTCTTATTGGAGAGTCCGTCATACATCCTCTGGTCTATAATGCCTTTCTCCAGCGCCGCCTCCAGAATATGGGTCAGTTCTTTAGAGTATGCAGCTAAGGGGCTACAAGTAAGCCTCGTGTAGGTATCCCTATCCCTCAGTTGCCTCATTGCCTCTTTTTCATATTTATCTACTGCCCAGATCACGACGTTGCCCCCCTTGTCCGCCGCTTTGATGATGACATCCTTATAGGAACGAAGTTCCTCTAATGCAGCCCGTTGTCTGTGTGTGAGGTTGTCCCTAGTCCTTCTGGTTGGAATTTTTTTGAAGTCACTAGTGACCAACCTCACAAATATATCCAGCGCTGGGCAGAGGGACAAGGGGGGGAATTTAGTAGATCTAGGCAGTAATGAGTCAGGAAACACACCTGTATTTGTGACTGTCTGTTCACGTAAGAGGTCCTCCAAAGCCCGAAGCGCCTCTCTTTCCACAGGGTCCATGGAACTGTCCACCTCCGTGCCTTTCTTATGATGGAAACGTTTAAGAAGTACCTTTCTGGCGAAGAGGTTAACGTCTTTTACCGCTGTGAAAAGATGGAAACCATTGGTCGGTGAAAAAGACAATCCCATTGAAAGGACCTCAATCTGGGCATCTGTGAGCACATGATCAGAAAGGTTAACAATTTGGAGATGGTTGTGGTTGTCAACATACTTGTAAGGTTTTTTCCATGTGGAGTGTTGTTTACGACGGTCTTTAACCCGGGCACCGACACTCTCATCCACATCAAGTGTGCCCCCAGATGCCTCAGACGAAGATCCTTCACCGGAAACCATGGAGCGTGCGGAAGGAGACCGGTCCCTGTATGGGGCCCTGGGCCGTGAGCCCCGACGTCCTCTGGAAAAACCAGAGTGCCATTTGTAGGCACTATGTGAGGCATAGTCTGCAGTGTCCCTATTAAATTTCCGAAGTTTGTAGTCCTTCGTCTCCTTCTCAATTTTAAAAAGCTCCCCCTCAATATCTTCATTAATTTTGGACAACTGCTCAGACGTACATTTCTCCTTAAGAGATTTTTCTAATGTCTCCAAATCAGATTCCATAGTTGTCAAGGACCGACTATTATGGTCTTTAAGTAGTGTCAAAAAACCTTTCGAGCAGGTCTGGGCCAGATCCTCCCACCTATCCCTGAAGTCGTCATCTTCAATGGGAAAGGACGGGAAGATCTGAACCCTCAGACCCCGAGGGACCATATCTTTTTCAATATATCTAATCAGAAGTGCCCGGTTCCATGACAACCGCAATCTTTTTTTGAGGAGGTCCCTGTATCTGGAGACAAGAATTTCTTGGGGGCACGTATCATCACCAGGTAGATTAGTGTCGCTGGATTTGCACAAAAGGTCGTCAAATCTATTATTCCACGCACGATCACGTGCTCTGAAGTCCATGATTGCCTTAAGGGAGACTGTGGAAAACACAGAAAGCAAACAGGTTAAATATAGGGACCCCCATACAGCAGTATGAAAAGTCATGCTAGACATTGTCTAGCCCAATTTGGTCAGTATGACCATTGCACAGACTCAAATAACCAATATAAGAATAGGAGGACTAGAGTCAAAAAGTGCCAATAAAGTGAATATATTTTATTAAATACAATAAAAAGATGTGCAAACAGCAAAAAAGAGGATAAAAACACATAGGGGTGTGAAGTGCATAATCAGGATCAAAGAAATGAACAGTAATCACAAATGGCCAGTTGGAGTAATACAAATCATGCAATGGGGCATTGTTAGAGCAGGCATAAACAATAAGATATGCAGATAAAGTGCATGTGCAATAATATATGTAGTAACCTGCTCAAGCATACCAGGATTAATTAATGGGGCATGATACCATCCAATGAGTATTTACAAAACATTCAAAAACAAAGTGGCCAGTGCATTTTTAAAGTGCATTTTTTAAAGTGACTAATGCATGATCCCAAAAACACAAGAAAGAGGCTCCCCCGTACCCCACCAACGTACGTTTCGCCTAATGAGCACCGTGCTCAAATTCGGCTTCCTCAGGGAGGGAGAAGGCAGCGCTATGCTCGTTGCAGTCCAGGGGTTTTTTATTATGGGGCGCGCATACACTTCCGCGCACGTCACATCCTGGAGTGACGCGCGCGCACGTCAGCAGCGTCCCGATGGGGGCGGGCCAGCCGTCAGGCGGCAACACGCACGCGCGGGAGCAGGGACGCGTCATCCCACTCCCGCGAGAGCGCGGCAACCAAGGTGACGGCGAGCACGCCCACACCAGGAAGGAACAGACGGGCCGCGCGTGCAGAGGAAAGTGACTAAGTAAACACAGGGCCACAAGGAGATACGCAGCCCAGATGATAACAGCAGTGATGTGAACAGTAAAAGGCATATAATATAAATAGAATCCAGTGTCTTCATATACTTGATGGTTATTAGGGACAGCGTATCCAAAAGGGTAGAAGGGTCCAGGAAGAGAGGAGTGCTTAATCCAAAAGAGGAATACTGGAAGAATATACATAAAAAAACATATGGATTAATGTACACATAAAAGTGTGCACGCCAGATGATGCAGCAAGACTGAGCATAGCATATAAAAAAGAGAGAGGGAAAGCACAAGAGAATAAAACATGATAAAAAATAGAAATAAATAAAAACACACAAACCCTAAAAATAATAATAAATGAAAATCAATCCTGGTGATACGGGAATTCAAGCACGTTTAGAGGAACGGAGCAAAACTCAGTGTCTCATTAAGTCCCTTTGGGACCAGCGTGTCCAGACGGTGGATCCAACGAGCCTCACATTGGGCAAGTATTTTTTTGAGATTCCCACCTCTGGACCCGCTGCTCACCATGTCAATGCCCCGCACCTCCAATAATGCAGAATTACAATTGTGGTGGATCTTGAAATGCCGGGGTAACGTTTTGAGCAGTGTGATGTCCGTGGCAGATTTTGCTGCCTCAATGTCACGGACATGCTCCCTGACCCTAATGCGGAGCTCACGGGAAGTGAGCCCCACATAGATCAGGGAGCATGGGCACACAGCAAAATATACCACATGTGTGGATCCACATGCTATATATTTCCTGATTTGAAATGTTTGTGCCCTGTCGGACGAGAAGAAAGTCGTGCATCGGACTACATTTCTGCAGGCCAAACAGTGGCCACACTTGTAGCAGCCCGTGATTGGACCTCTGGAGCCAAATGGATTACGGGCGGGAGGGACATAATGGCTAGCCACTAGGATGTCCCGTAGGTTTTTAGCCCGGCGGGCTGCAACCAATGGAGTATGTGGTAGAAAATCTGAGAGCACAGGATCCGATAGGAGCACCGGCCAGTGCTTATTTAGGATGCCTCTCATAGTGCTCCACTCATGGTTGAAGGTGCCAATAAAGCGTAGTTCAGGCTCTGGGGGACCCTGCCTGGGCTTATATGAGAGCAACTGAGGTCTAGGGGTGTTCCTAGCACGAAGGTAACCCTTTTTGATGGACCGATTGCTGTAGCCTCGGTCCCGGAAGCGGCGCTGGAGATCGGCAGACTGATTTTCAAAGGTGGTGTCTGACGAGCAAATCCGCCTCATCCTGAGGAACTGGCCAGTCGGCACGGCCCGGATGGTGGAGGGGGTATGTGCAGAGGAAGCATGCAGCAGTGCGTTGACTGACGTTTCTTTCCTGTGGACGTCGGTCTGGATGGTTCGTTCAGAACCGACTGAGATTTTAATGTCCAGAAAGTCAACGCAACTGCTGCTATGCTTATGCGTTAATTTGATGTTGAAGATGTTATTATTAAGTTCCCCCATAAATGTCTCAAGTTGCTCCACAGTGCCCTGCCAAAAAATCAAAATATCGTCGATATACCTTAGCCAGCACTGCACATGAGCGCCAGCCCCCGCACCATCGTCACCAAAGACCAACCTCTCCCAGAAACCCAGGAAGAGGTTGGCGTACGAAGGCGCGCAGGCCGCGCCCATCGCAGTGCCGCGCCCCTGAAGGTAATACCGATCGTTGAAAATAAAGAAATTATGAGTAAGGGCAAAGTGGAGCAATTCAAGAATAAAATCCCCCATCCTGCCGCATCGACTGTCCTGCATACTCTAAAGAACTGACCCATATTCTGGAGGCGGCGCTGGAGAAAGGCATTATAGACCAGAGGATGTATGACGGACTCTCCAATAAGACACCTAAAATTCCAACTTTGTATTTTTTGCCAAAAATCCACAAAGATCCCGTCAATCCTCCGGGGCGTCCTATCGTGTCCGGCATCGAGGGGTTGTGTGAACCCATTTGTAAATTAATTGACTTTCACCTTAAACCTTTGGTTGAGACACTCCCCTCGTATGTCAAGGACACGACGGACGTCCTCAACAGGATTGACGGCATCTTTGTGGAACATGATGTATTATTGGTTACTGTCGACGTGGAGAGTCTGTATACATGCATCCGACATGCGGATGGTCTGGCAGCAGTCCGTTTTTTCCTGGGGATGGACAGTCGATGCGGCAGGATGGGGGATTTTATTCTTGAATTGCTCCACTTTGCCCTTACTCATAATTTCTTTATTTTCAACGATCAGTATTACCTTCAGGGGCGCGGCACTGCGATGGGCGCGGCCTGCGCGCCTTCGTACGCCAACCTCTTCCTGGGTTTCTGGGAGAGGTTGGTCTTTGGTGACGATGGTGCGGGGGCTGGCGCTCATGTGCAGTGCTGGCTAAGGTATATCGACGATATTTTGATTTTTTGGCAGGGCACTGTGGAGCAACTTGAGACATTTATGGGGGAACTTAATAATAACATCTTCAACATCAAATTAACGCATAAGCATAGCAGCAGTTGCGTTGACTTTCTGGACATTAAAATCTCAGTCGGTTCTGAACGAACCATCCAGACCGACGTCCACAGGAAAGAAACGTCAGTCAACGCACTGCTGCATGCTTCCTCTGCACATACCCCCTCCACCATCCGGGCCGTGCCGACTGGCCAGTTCCTCAGGATGAGGCGGATTTGCTCGTCAGACACCACCTTTGAAAATCAGTCTGCCGATCTCCAGCGCCGCTTCCGGGACCGAGGCTACAGCAATCGGTCCATCAAAAAGGGTTACCTTCGTGCTAGGAACACCCCTAGACCTCAGTTGCTCTCATATAAGCCCAGGCAGGGTCCCCCAGAGCCTGAACTACGCTTTATTGGCACCTTCAACCATGAGTGGAGCACTATGAGAGGCATCCTAAATAAGCACTGGCCGGTGCTCCTATCGGATCCTGTGCTCTCAGATTTTCTACCACATACTCCATTGGTTGCAGCCCGCCGGGCTAAAAACCTACGGGACATCCTAGTGGCTAGCCATTATGTCCCTCCCGCCCGTAATCCATTTGGCTCCAGAGGTCCAATCACGGGCTGCTACAAGTGTGGCCACTGTTTGGCCTGCAGAAATGTAGTCCGATGCACGACTTTCTTCTCGTCCGACAGGGCACAAACATTTCAAATCAGGAAATATATAGCATGTGGATCCACACATGTGGTATATTTTGCTGTGTGCCCATGCTCCCTGATCTATGTGGGGCTCACTTCCCGTGAGCTCCGCATTAGGGTCAGGGAGCATGTCCGTGACATTGAGGCAGCAAAATCTGCCACGGACATCACACTGCTCAAAACGTTACCCCGGCATTTCAAGATCCACCACAATTGTAATTCTGCATTATTGGAGGTGCGGGGCATTGACATGGTGAGCAGCGGGTCCAGAGGTGGGAATCTCAAAAAAATACTTGCCCAATGTGAGGCTCGTTGGATCCACCGTCTGGACACGCTGGTCCCAAAGGGACTTAATGAGACACTGAGTTTTGCTCCGTTCCTCTAAACGTGCTTGAATTCCCGTATCACCAGGATTGATTTTCATTTATTATTATTTTTAGGGTTTGTGTGTTTTTATTTATTTCTATTTTTTATCATGTTTTATTCTCTTGTGCTTTCCCTCTCTCTTTTTTATATGCTATGCTCAGTCTTGCTGCATCATCTGGCGTGCACACTTTTATGTGTACATTAATCCATATGTTTTTTTATGTATATTCTTCCAGTATTCCTCTTTTGGATTAAGCACTCTTCTCTTCCTGGACCCTTCTACCCTTTTGGATACGCTGTCCCTAATAACCATCAAGTATATGAAGACACTGGATTCTATTTATATTATATGCCTTTTACTGTTCACATCACTGCTGTTATCATCTGGGCTGCGTATCTCCTTGTGGCCCTGTATTTACTTAGTCACTTTCCTCTGCACGCGCGGCCCGTCTGTTCCTTCCTGGTGTGGGCGTGCTCGCCGTCACCTTGGTTGCCGCGCTCTCGCGGGAGTGGGATGACGCGTCCCTGCTCCCGCGCGTGCGTGTTGCCGCCTGACGGCTGGCCCGCCCCCATCGGGACGCTGCTGACGTGCGCGCGCGTCACTCCAGGATGTGACGTGCGCGGAAGTGTATGCGCGCCCCATAATAAAAAACCCCTGGACTGCAACGAGCATAGCGCTGCCTTCTCCCTCCCTGAGGAAGCCGAATTTGAGCACGGTGCTCATTAGGCGAAACGTACGTTGGTGGGGTACGGGGGAGCCTCTTTCTTGTGTTTTTGGGATCATGCATTAGTCACTTTAAAAAATGCACTTTAAAAATGCACTGGCCACTTTGTTTTTGAATGTTTTGTAAATACTCATTGGATGGTATCATGCCCCATTAATTAATCCTGGTATGCTTGAGCAGGTTACTACATATATTATTGCACATGCACTTTATCTGCATATCTTATTGTTTATGCCTGCTCTAACAATGCCCCATTGCATGATTTGTATTACTCCAACTGGCCATTTGTGATTACTGTTCATTTCTTTGATCCTGATTATGCACTTCACACCCCTATGTGTTTTTATCCTCTTTTTTGCTGTTTGCACATCTTTTTATTGTATTTAATAAAATATATTCACTTTATTGGCACTTTTTGACTCTAGTCCTCCTATTCTTATATTGGTTATTTGAGTCTGTGCAATGGTCATACTGACCAAATTGGGCTAGACAATGTCTAGCATGACTTTTCATACTGCTGTATGGGGGTCCCTATATTTAACCTGTTTGCTTTCTGTGTTTTCCACAGTCTCCCTTAAGGCAATCATGGACTTCAGAGCACGTGATCGTGCGTGGAATAATAGATTTGACGACCTTTTGTGCAAATCCAGCGACACTAATCTACCTGGTGATGATACGTGCCCCCAAGAAATTCTTGTCTCCAGATACAGGGACCTCCTCAAAAAAAGATTGCGGTTGTCATGGAACCGGGCACTTCTGATTAGATATATTGAAAAAGATATGGTCCCTCGGGGTCTGAGGGTTCAGATCTTCCCGTCCTTTCCCATTGAAGATGACGACTTCAGGGATAGGTGGGAGGATCTGGCCCAGACCTGCTCGAAAGGTTTTTTGACACTACTTAAAGACCATAATAGTCGGTCCTTGACAACTATGGAATCTGATTTGGAGACATTAGAAAAATCTCTTAAGGAGAAATGTACGTCTGAGCAGTTGTCCAAAATTAATGAAGATATTGAGGGGGAGCTTTTTAAAATTGAGAAGGAGACGAAGGACTACAAACTTCGGAAATTTAATAGGGACACTGCAGACTATGCCTCACATAGTGCCTACAAATGGCACTCTGGTTTTTCCAGAGGACGTCGGGGCTCACGGCCCAGGGCCCCATACAGGGACCGGTCTCCTTCCGCACGCTCCATGGTTTCCGGTGAAGGATCTTCGTCTGAGGCATCTGGGGGCACACTTGATGTGGATGAGAGTGTCGGTGCCCGGGTTAAAGACCGTCGTAAACAACACTCCACATGGAAAAAACCTTACAAGTATGTTGACAACCACAACCATCTCCAAATTGTTAACCTTTCTGATCATGTGCTCACAGATGCCCAGATTGAGGTCCTTTCAATGGGATTGTCTTTTTCACCGACCAATGGTTTCCATCTTTTCACAGCGGTAAAAGACGTTAACCTCTTCGCCAGAAAGGTACTTCTTAAACGTTTCCATCATAAGAAAGGCACGGAGGTGGACAGTTCCATGGACCCTGTGGAAAGAGAGACGCTTCGGGCTTTGGAGGACCTCTTACGTGAACAGACAGTCACAAATACAGGTGTGTTTCCTGACTCATTACTGCCTAGATCTACTAAATTCCCCCCCTTGTCCCTCTGCCCAGCGCTGGATATATTTGTGAGGTTGGTCACTAGTGACTTCAAAAAAATTCCAACCAGAAGGACTAGGGACAACCTCACACACAGACAACGGGCTGCATTAGAGGAACTTCGTTCCTATAAGGATGTCATCATCAAAGCGGCGGACAAGGGGGGCAACGTCGTGATCTGGGCAGTAGATAAATATGAAAAAGAGGCAATGAGGCAACTGAGGGATAGGGATACCTACACGAGGCTTACTTGTAGCCCCTTAGCTGCATACTCTAAAGAACTGACCCATATTCTGGAGGCGGCGCTGGAGAAAGGCATTATAGACCAGAGGATGTATGACGGACTCTCCAATAAGACACCTAAAATTCCAACTTTGTATTTTTTGCCAAAAATCCACAAAGATCCCGTCAATCCTCCGGGGCGTCCTATCGTGTCCGGCATCGAGGGGTTGTGTGAACCCATTTGTAAATTAATTGACTTTCAACTTAAACCTTTGGTTGAGACACTCCCCTCGTATGTCAAGGACACGACGGACGTCCTCAACAGGATTGACGGCATCTTTGTGGAACATGATGTATTATTGGTTACTGTCGACGTGGAGAGTCTGTATACATGCATCCGACATGCGGATGGTCTGGCAGCAGTCCGTTTTTTCCTGGGGATGGACAGTCGATGCGGCAGGATGGGGGATTTTATTCTTGAATTGCTCCACTTTGCCCTTACTCATAATTTCTTTATTTTCAACGATCGGTATTACCTTCAGGGGCGCGGCACTGCGATGGGCGCGGCCTGCGCGCCTTCGTACGCCAACCTCTTCCTGGGTTTCTGGGAGAGGTTGGTCTTTGGTGACGATGGTGCGGGGGCTGGCGCTCATGTGCAGTGCTGGCTAAGGTATATCGACGATATTTTGATTTTTTGGCAGGGCACTGTGGAGCAACTTGAGACATTTATGGGGGAACTTAATAATAACATCTTCAACATCAAATTAACGCATAAGCATAGCAGCAGTTGCGTTGACTTTCTGGACATTAAAATCTCAGTCGGTTCTGAACGAACCATCCAGACCGACGTCCACAGGAAAGAAACGTCAGTCAACGCACTGCTGCATGCTTCCTCTGCACATACCCCCTCCACCATCCGGGCCGTGCCGACTGGCCAGTTCCTCAGGATGAGGCGGATTTGCTCGTCAGACACCACCTTTGAAAATCAGTCTGCCGATCTCCAGCGCCGCTTCCGGGACCGAGGCTACAGCAATCGGTCCATCAAAAAGGGTTACCTTCGTGCTAGGAACACCCCTAGACCTCAGTTGCTCTCATATAAGCCCAGGCAGGGTCCCCCAGAGCCTGAACTACGCTTTATTGGCACCTTCAACCATGAGTGGAGCACTATGAGAGGCATCCTAAATAAGCACTGGCCGGTGCTCCTATCGGATCCTGTGCTCTCAGATTTTCTACCACATACTCCATTGGTTGCAGCCCGCCGGGCTAAAAACCTACGGGACATCCTAGTGGCTAGCCATTATGTCCCTCCCGCCCGTAATCCATTTGGCTCCAGAGGTCCAATCACGGGCTGCTACAAGTGTGGCCACTGTTTGGCCTGCAGAAATGTAGTCCGATGCACGACTTTCTTCTCGTCCGACAGGGCACAAACATTTCAAATCAGGAAATATATAGCATGTGGATCCACACATGTGGTATATTTTGCTGTGTGCCCATGCTCCCTGATCTATGTGGGGCTCACTTCCCGTGAGCTCCGCATTAGGGTCAGGGAGCATGTCCGTGACATTGAGGCAGCAAAATCTGCCACGGACATCACACTGCTCAAAACGTTACCCCGGCATTTCAAGATCCACCACAATTGTAATTCTGCATTATTGGAGGTGCGGGGCATTGACATGGTGAGCAGCGGGTCCAGAGGTGGGAATCTCAAAAAAATACTTGCCCAATGTGAGGCTCGTTGGATCCACCGTCTGGACACGCTGGTCCCAAAGGGACTTAATGAGACACTGAGTTTTGCTCCGTTCCTCTAAACGTGCTTGAATTCCCGTATCACCAGGATTGATTTTCATTTATTATTATTTTTAGGGTTTGTGTGTTTTTATTTATTTCTATTTTTTATCATGTTTTATTCTCTTGTGCTTTCCCTCTCTCTTTTTTATATGCTATGCTCAGTCTTGCTGCATCATCTGGCGTGCACACTTTTATGTGTACATTAATCCATATGTTTTTTTATGTATATTCTTCCAGTATTCCTCTTTTGGATTAAGCACTCCTCTCTTCCTGGACCCTTCTACCCTTTTGGATACGCTGTCCCTAATAACCATCAAGTATATGAAGACACTGGATTCTATTTATATTATATGCCTTTTACTGTTCACATCACTGCTGTTATCATCTGGGCTGCGTATCTCCTTGTGGCCCTGTGTTTACTTAGTCACTTTCCTCTGCACGCGCGGCCCGTCTGTTCCTTCCTGGTGTGGGCGTGCTCGCCGTCACCTTGGTTGCCGCGCTCTCGCGGGAGTGGGATGACGCGTCCCTGCTCCCGCGCGTGCGTGTTGCCGCCTGACGGCTGGCCCGCCCCCATCGGGACGCTGCTGACGTGCGCGCGCGTCACTCCAGGATGTGACGTGCGCGGAAGTGTATGCGCGCCCCATAATAAAAAACCCCTGGACTGCAACGAGCATAGCGCTGCCTTCTCCCTCCCTGAGGAAGCCGAATTTGAGCACGGTGCTCATTAGGCGAAACGTACGTTGGTGGGGTACGGGGGAGCCTCTTTCTTGTGTTTTTGGGATCATGCATTAGTCACTTTAAAAAATGCACTTTAAAAATGCACTGGCCACTTTGTTTTTGAATGTTTTGTAAATACTCATTGGATGGTATCATGCCCCATTAATTAATCCTGGTATGCTTGAGCAGGTTACTACATATATTATTGCACATGCACTTTATCTGCATATCTTATTGTTTATGCCTGCTCTAACAATGCCCCATTGCATGATTTGTATTACTCCAACTGGCCATTTGTGATTACTGTTCATTTCTTTGATCCTGATTATGCACTTCACACCCCTATGTGTTTTTATCCTCTTTTTTGCTGTTTGCACATCTTTTTATTGTATTTAATAAAATATATTCACTTTATTGGCACTTTTTGACTCTAGTCCTCCTATTCTTATATTATAGTGCTGAAATTAATCTGCATCAGAGAACACAGTCACACAGCTGCAGAGTTGTGGAAAGCTATTCGGGTTGAGTTTGGTCATTGGCTGTCTCCACTGAACCTGGAGCCAGGGAAGGCCGTGTTTGACAATGGTGCAAACCTGTTCGTGGCCCTACACCTGGGCGACATCACACAAGTGTCTTGTTTGGCTCACGTTCTGAACCTAGTTGTACTGAAATTTGTAGCCCAGTATCCCGGGCTGGATGCGCTGCTGCAGAAGGTACAGTTGGTGTTTGCTCACTTCCGCTGTTCGCAGCCTGCAGTTAATCGATTGGCAATGATACAAAGGAGTTTCGGTTGATATTTGATCTGCTGACATGGTGGAATTCTACTCTGCACATGTTGCAGCGACTGTGCCAGCTGCAGTACATCTTGAGGCATAAACTTGGACAATGCAGTATGGAGGTGGGGAAAAATCACGCTTGTAGAGTGGGCACAGATCAAGGCTCTCTGTACCCTACTTGACAGTTTTAAAATGGCTACAAACATGGTTAGCACTGATGATGCCGTCATCAGCATCACTATTGCACTCGTCTACATGTTGGAGCACACTTTGAATAATTTGAAAATACAAAACAAAGGCCTACAGTCTATGTGTTTGGTGAACCGTAACTCCCTGCTGATTGAAAGCCCTTGGGGAATGGACAATTGTTGGTACTGGACTATTGTTTTTAAAGGAAACAACTAGAAAATGGGTCTTCTAATGTTGTGGAGAGGTTACTGACAGTTTTATTTTTCCATAGCTTTCTCCAACCTTTCTAAATCTACTATAGAATGAATATGTCATCAGGAATCTCCAGCTGCTTCTCTCTCGGTACTTTGGTGAGTGAGTTGGAGAAATGGCTGGCTCTACTGAACCTGTAACTAGGGAAGGCCAAGTGCAATCAGGCTGAAAACATAGTGGCGGCACTACAACCGGGCGACACAACGTCTGGGCAACATCACATATGCACTGCATGGATCAACCTGGTTGTACAGCAATGTCTAGAACAGTATTATGTGCTGGGTGCGCTGCTGCAGAAGGCACAGTTGGTATATGATCACTTTTTCAAACAAAAAGGCGGGCCCACGGCCTTTGCATGGACCCGTAACTGCTGGGTGTTTTAAAGCCCTAAGGGGAGGAAGCAATTGATGTTATTGTACTGCTGTGTCCCTGGAAGGATTTTTAATGTCCAGGCTACTACATAGGTCTCCAAGTTGTGTCTTGTCTATACTGGCAGTGGTATAGGAGCACCAGCCCTACACCTGTCTCTCATCCACCTCTATATTTCTTCTCTCTATGAAAGCTAATGGCTCGGTCAAAACAGTGGTGCTGCACTGTAAAACGTATTTTTGCTGTTTTGGAAGCCTTTCAACCCCCTAAAGGTGTTTTTTGTGCCTTATCTTTGGCCTCCTATTGAATCCAATGCGGTTCCATAAAGGTTTGAAGTTCGGTTCGGGTTCGGTTCGATAAAGGTTCATGAGTGCATCCCATGTTCGGTTCGGTTTGCGGGAGGTTCGCTCATCTCTATGCACCATGCCCGAGCTCATCACCTTTCTCTAGCTGATGCAATTTTCTACAATGTGTAAATTAGTGAAGGGCATTTTTTTCAGGTGATTTGTCCAAAACCAATTAAAAATGTATTCGAATTTGAAGGTCCTGCAAATTTTCTAAAATTTAAAACACATTCGATTTCCAATAAACCAATTCGCACATCTCTACTTCTTTTGGACAGTTTTCTTAAGTTACATCAATTTTTTTTCAATACTGAGGGTATTATTGTCATTAGAAACGTAAAAAAAATAGGAGGAACCCCCATGTAAAGCAAAATTTCAAAATACAAGGTAATATAGAAGATGAATATAACAGGTAACTGGTGGAAAGTTTAGTCAAGGGCTAAAGCGATAGAAGTCAAAGATTCTGCCATTATAGCTAGATGACTTGTGAAAACTGTTCCTGCCTTTACAAAAAGAAGCGTCAAGCACAGTAATGTTGCTATAAATACCTTCATTATTTGAAATGAAGTGACAAGTAGTGATGGCCGAACCCGAACTGTATAGTTTGGGGTCTGTACCAGACATTTAGTATCCATGCATGGAGCACGAACATGCACTTCTAATGGATGCATCAATTCTGGGTCATCTGCAGGCTGCTATTTTTAGGCTGGGGACTGCCAAATAACCATGGGGCTCCCCAGTCTGAGAATACCAGCCCCCAGCTGTCTGCTTTATCTTGGCTGTGTATCAAAATTGGGGGGACCACAAAAAAAAGCTGCATATGGTCCCTCATATTTTGATATCTAAGATATCGCACACAGCTGGAGGCTGCAGCCTGTAGCTGTCTGCTTTATCTGCACTGGGTATCAAAATACGAGGGACCTAATACCATTGTTTCCAATTATTTAATTACTTTTACATTCCACTCTGGGACCCAGACAGCTTGTGTGAACCAGACTAAGGACTATTTTAAATGCTTAGGAAGCCTCAGCAGGTGTTTTGTGGTAATTATTCTAATTTTCTGAGATAATGACTTTTGGGTTTTCATTGACTGAAAGCCATAATCATCAATATTAACAGAAATAAACATGTGAAATAGATCCCTCTGTGTGTAATGACTCTATATAATATATAGGAATAGATCCCTCTGTGTGTAATGACTCTATATAATATATAGGAATAGATCCCTCTGTGTGTAATGACTCTCTATAATATATATAGGAATAGATCCCTCGGTGTGTAATGACTCTACATAATATATAGGAATAGATCCCTCTTTGTGTAATGATGCTATATTATATATGCGTTTCTCTTTTTGTATTGAATTACTGAAATAAATTAACTTTTTGATGATATTCTAATTTATCTATTTATTGAGATGCACCTGTAGATCCTATTTAGTCATCTTTTCTGCTTTGTGTATACCTTTGGGTTGATGAAAAATTATGAAAAGAATGTTCTAGTTTATGTGTAAACCAAGAGGTTATGCCGGCGTCACACGGTACGATATATCGGGCGATATGTCGTCGGGGTCACGTCGTTAGTGACGCACATCCGGCATCGTGAGACATATCGTACCGTGTGATACCTCAGAACGACTGTGAATGATCAAAAATACTCACCTTATCGTTGCTCGTTGATACGTCGTTCATTTTCAAAATGTCGGTCCAGCTTCTGTGCTCCGGTTGTTCATCGTTCCCGAGGCAGCACACATCGCTCCGTGTGACACCCCGGGAACGACGAATACAGCTTACCTGCGTCCCGCCAGCAATGCGGAAGGAAGGAGGTGGAAGGGATGTTATGTCCAGCTCATCTCCGCCCCTCCGCTTCTATTGGCCGGCCGCTGTGTGACGTCGCTGTGACGCCGAACGTCCCTCCCCCTTCAGGAAGAGGATGTTCGCCAGCCACAGCGACGTCGTCCGGGAGGTAAGTGTGTGTGACGGAGGTTAACTACTTTGTGCGCCACGGGCAAATAATTGCCTGTGACGCACAAACGACGAGGGCGGGTACGATCGCTCGTGTGACCACACGATATATCGTATCGTGTGACGCCGGCCTTACTCCCAGGATACAGTGGGTCACGATCGAGGAACGAGACCAGACTAGGTTTAAACGCAAACTTTTTATAACCTGAGAAAGGCAATGGGGATGTAAACCAAATGTAAACACAAACAAATGTACAGGCACCCAGTTACTGAACTGGGATCAGCATGCTGGGCTAAGGACTGACTCCAATAGAACAGGAACAGTTTACCTAGCCAGGAACGTCTGGAAACACTAAAACGGTATAAATCACTGGGTATATGAAGGAGTTGTCCCTGGACCAGCACACCAATTAACAATCTTAGCAGACACTCTAATTCCCCGCCCTTCCCCCACACATATAAGAAACACAGGAAAGTACCCCAGCGTTGGCCAATGGCTAGCAGAGATACACCAACAGTACTGCAGCAATGGCTGCTGTGTAGTATATATTAGACCTTGTCTGGCGCCAAACCACTACTGAGTCAGTGTGCACACTTGTCTGCAAAAACAAAAAGATATAGGCCAGGCCTGAGCTCAGGACTCACTGGTACGCATATTTATCTCCTGGGGTGTCTCCAGGCAAAGGAATATCCGTTCCGTGTCCGACTCTGCACAGTTCTGTATGGCACCGACAATCACCAGGAACAATTCTACTATGGCTGAAGTCACAGTCTGATAGCAAGGCCTCAGATGAAGATCTCTTCTGGGTTTCCTTCTGCAACTGCTGTCTCACTCTGGCAGCCGTCTATATCCACTCACAAGCACCTGAGTGGACTCTGCTCGTACAGCACTCAGCGGCCCCTCTCTCTCTCTCACTGGTGGTCCGTCTGCTAGCACGGACCACGATGCAGGCAACCACTTCTCTCTCCAGTACCTTCTCCGCTCTCAGTTTGTCCTCTTTTCTTCCCACTTCTTATCTTTTCTCCTCACAGCCTCCTCCTCTAAGCCTGAGCAGACCTCCCTCTGCTGGACAGAAGGAGACACTGCAGCTGTTGCAATATCAGCACTCTCACATTTATATTAGCCTTAGACAGGGGCTACAACAACTAAGATTTTAATTATTGCGGAATTGCATCTCCAAAAGTTATTGGTAATTGACCTTCTAATGTTCATTCAACTTATTTGCAAACTTTCTTTTTTTACACCTTGGACTGCAAGTATGGCACAACACTTGTAACTGGTACTGTCATACTCCCATACTAGACCTCTAAAAAGAAATGTGAGAGTAGCCATCAGTGTGGAAGTATGTGTAGCAGCTATTCCTTCATTTTTCTATTCTTATTGATAAGTTTCTTTAAACTCTGCAATATCTCTTGGTTCCTTAAACTGTAAATAATAGGATTAATAAATGGCGTTAACACAATGTAGATTAAAGACTTAAACTTAGACTGAGATGAATCTCCGGATGGCGCCATATAGATAGCAATCAGAGTGCCGTAGTAAATGGAGACAATCGCAAGGTGAGAGCTACAGGTGGAGAAAGCCTTCTTCTGTCCACTGATGGAAGAAATCTTGAGGATGGTAATAAAGATGCAGATATAAGATACAACGACAAATACGAATGGAAAAAAGATGGTAAAAAGGCAGATTACAAAATCCACCCAGGTTATGACTGAATAGTCTGAAGATGATATTTCAAGAATTTGAGCAAAGTCACAAAAGAAATTATCAATATCCTCCGAATCACAAAACTGGAGCTGGAACACAAAAATAACCTCACTTGAGATAAGAACGTAGGAAAAAATCCAAGAAAAGCTCACGAGGTAGAGACAAGTTCTAACATTCATGATGGCGGCATATCGTAATGGGAGACAGATGGCGAGGTATCGATCATAGGACATAATTGTCAGTAAGAACGACTGTGTAAACGCAAGAAAGCTGTGTAAATAAAATTGAAGAATGCATCCAGTTATCGATAAGTGACCGCTGCCCCACAGTACGACATGTAACAATGCCGGTAAGATGTTTGATGTGAATAATACATCAACGATTGCTAGGTTCTTGAGGAAGAAGTACATGGGATGTCTAAGATGATAACTGATCGATACTAATACAATGATAAGAAGATTTCCAACTAATATACTTACGAAAATTGAAAAGACAAAGAAGAAAAGCAGAATATTAAAGTTGTAGTCGTAAAGGTTTTTGAATCCATGGAGAACAACATTATTTACGATGGTGTGATTGTTTCCACACATGGTCCTATTGCATAATAATTTTTCTAGACCTGTAAAAGTAGATAAAATCAAAAATGTATAACTTAACATGATTGGTAAAGTATATGGATGAGGAAACATGCGTTAGGACAGGAAAAGTCTTCAAACGTTAATCATGCCTCCATGGTGTTAGCTGTCGTAAGTCAAAGAGAAGGAGACATTGTCATGTTCTGATGCTTGAAGGGCCCAAAAACTCAACTACCACTTTATGAAGACACAAGGCTCTAACAGGACACATGCCTGCATGGTTTTAGCTATTGTAAGTGTGAAAAGGGAAGTCACAGTCATATTCTTGTTCTAAAAAGTTCCAAAAACCCAACTGCCAAATTATGAAGACACAAGGATCTTCTAAGAGCATGTTTTTTTGCTATCGTAAGTGCTAAAGGTAAAGTCACAATCATGTTCTAGTGATAGAAGTGGATAATGACCCTATTACCACTTTATGAAGACACAAGGAACTAACAAGACTCATGCCTGTATGGTTTTTGCTATCGTAAGTGCTAAATGGGAAGTCCCAGTCATGTTCTGGTGCTAGAAGGGCACGAAAACCCAACTACCACTTTATGAAGACACAAGGATCTTCTAACAAGACACATGCCTGCATGTTTTTTGCTATCGTAAGTGCTAAAGAAGAATTCACAGTCATGTTCTGATGCTAAGAAGGCCCAAATATCCAATTAAAACATTATGAAGACACAAGGATCTTCTAACAGGACACATGCCTGCATCGTTTGTGCTATCGTAAGTGCAAAAGGGGAAGTCACAGTCATGTTCTTGTTTTATAAAGGCCCAAAGACTCAACTACCACTTTATGAAGATACAAAGATCTAACAGGACACATGCCTGCATGTTTTTTTACATCATAAGTGCTAAAGGTGAAGTCACAGTCATGTTCTGGTGCTAAAAAAGCTCAAAGACCCAATTACTGCTTCATGAAGACACAAGGATCTTCTAACAGGAGACATGCCTGCATGATTTTACCTATTGTAAGTGCTAAAGGTGAAGTTACAGTCATGTTCTGGTACTAGAAGGGCCCAAAGACCCAACTACCACTTTATGAAGTCACAATGATCTAACAGGACAAATGCTTGCATGTTTTTTGATATTGTAAGTTCTAAAGGGGAAGTCACACTCATGATCTGGTGCCAGCAGGGCACAAAGACCAGGTTATCACATTATGAAGACACCGGTATCTTACAAGGACACAAATAAGTAGTTAATGGGCATTGTTGTAGAGTATTCCTTGAGGCTCAGGATCTTCAAAGTTCAACTGTCATTTTCATGAGTGGAAATGCAAAATTAAGTACTCTAGGCCTTCATTCCAATATACATGACTTTTTACTTGGAAAGCTGAGAAGGTAGTGATTGAACGGAGAATAATTAATCAAAACCAAATAGGCATAAAACTCAGCCACGATCAAAACTTCATCCATGTTACTATGATGTGCCAAAACTTTTTGGAAATGATAGGTCCATTATATGCATAAAATATGTAAGAACAATCTCACCCTGAATTAGGCTTCCAATGGTCATCGGAATGGAAACACCACTTTTGCCTGATATGGCAAAATGATAATCAAAGCTGAATGATTTTCCCACTGGTTTTCACATGACAATCCTGGTACATCCAAAAAATATGAAATTTTTCCTGTGCGTTTCAGACTAAAACAAAGTCTTCATGCATGAATAAGGACTTAGTTTTAGTCTGAAATGCGTAGAAGAGTCTTAACGCATAAAACAGGTATGAACTATTGCACATCGAATAAGGCTTCCAATAGTCATCGGAACGGAAACACCACTCTTGACCGATATGGTAAAACGATTTTCCAGCCGCTTTTCACTTTAAAAATATTGATAGGCTTTTTTTCCAAAGTAATAAAAATTATATCCAAAAAATGTGAACTTTTTCCTGAGCGTTTTAGACTAAAACTAAGTCCTCATAAATGAATAAGGATTTAGTTTTAGCCTGAAATGCTAGGGAGAGGGTTAATGTACCAGAATTTAGAACATACTAGACACACTCATACTTGTATATTTGCCTTCTCATGACACCATGAATATGTTCAAAAGTGTTTTAAGTGAATAGTATTTTGAGGCAGAATAAAACTGATCTCGATGCCACAAATATATCAAAACCCAGCCTAAAAGTTATGATCCAAGGTGCCCTATTGCATTAATTTTTATTTGTCCAATTTGTAAGAGTATATTCCAAGGAAGGTTTGATGTGTATTTTGAAGAAGTTTCAAAATCCAAAAATTGCTGAATATACGAGGGGCTGCTGATAAATCTTTGGCTTTGTGATCTCTTTTTGTTTCTATGATAACGAATTTTACATCATATGAGAGCCTTATGTGTCTAATATGTTTTCAAAACTTTGTGTTTGTTGCTTATGGCAACAGTGTTCTCGCGGGAGAATAAAATGGCGGAGTCTAATGGGATATTCACAGCAACTGAGAGCACAGGAGTGATAAAATTCTTGTTTGTGCAAAGTTCACGAAGGATATTCATGGTGATATGTCGCAGACATTGGGGGATCAATGCCCTTCATATTCCTGAGTTAAGACCTCGGTTATCAAATTTAAAATGGACAACTTCAGCACCAATGATGAGGAACGTCCTGGATGACCGAGAGTGTTTTTTGTTCCGGAGATCGTCGATGCTGTGCACAACCTCATACTGGAGAATCCACAAATTGCAGCTAAAGCAATAGCAGACATCATTGGGATTTCCCGTGAACGTGTTTGTGTCATTATCCATAAACATTTGGACATGAGGAAGCGATCTGCAAAATGGTCCCCAAATGTTTGACAACAGATCAGAGAAGCATGCGAGTGAAAATTTCCCGGTCCATTTGTCAGCGTTTCTCGACTGATAAGAACTTCCTGGATTGACTGGTCACTATGGATGAGACCTGGATTTATTTGTATGACCCTGAAAACAAAGAGCAGTCAGAAGAGTGGAGGCACAGTGGTTCCTCGTCCAAAGAAGTTCAGAGTGCAAAAGTCAACCACTAAGATGATGGCGTCTGTGTTCTGGGATAAGGAGGACGTGCTGCTAGTGGACTACCTTCTAAAGGTTTCCACCATCAATGCAAGGTATTACATTGAACTTTTGGACCAATTGAAGGCAGCTCTGAAGGCCAAAAGGCACGGCAAGCTGTCCAAAGGAATTTTGTTCTGCCAAAACAATGCCTCCGCTCACACTGCACAAGCGACCACGGCAAAACTGGCAGGGCTGGGCTTCCAGCTGGTTGACCACCCACCTTATTCACCAGATCTACCTCTCTCTGACTATCATCTGTTTCCAAACCTGAAGAAACAACTCAAAGGTACCAAATTTCACACCATTTCTGATGCCATGGCTGTTACGGATGCCTGGTTTGAGGCACAACCAAAATCCTTCTTTTTGCTAGGCTTAGGCAAGTTTCACACATCCGGCTTTTCGCAGGTTCGCCGGATTCGGCGCACACCAGTACAGTGTATACAGTACAATGGCAGCGCGGCAACTTCCGGGTCACATGCTCCGATCACATTACAGCATGTGACCGGCGCTTGTCGCGCTGCCATTGTACTGTATACACTGTACTAGCGTGCGCCGAATCTGGCGAACCGACGAAAAGCCGTAAGTGTGAAACTATCCTTACGGAACTTGGAATACCGATGTAAGAAGTGTGTTGTCACAGTGGAGAGTATGTGGAATAAATGTAAAGTTTCATCATCCTATCTCGTTTCTTTCTGGGTAAAGCCAAAGATTTATCAGCAGCCCTTCACACTCTGAGCTTTCCTTGAAGTGGAGTTTGAACTCAATCCATTTCAAAATCACTTAAAATCTCATGGTGAACATACTATTAGAGTGGTCAATTTATTAAATTTACATATATTATTTACTCCAGTACTTATTTTGCGTTATCAAATAAAAATAAAAAAAAAAACATGAAAAAACAACAATAAATTCCCCAAAGAAATTTTGTCTAAAAAGTAAATTTTATTTGTGCAATTTATGTTCCAAAACCCACGCATTCTAGGCTACATCACACAACTAATACACAGCATTTACATGGTCTGCAAATAGAAATTGCCCTAAAAAATGACACCCCTAAAACCTGAAGTGTTTTGGAAAAATATTGTGGTAAACCTCCCATGAAAAAAATAAAATAAAAGCCACACGTGAAAACTCATTCCTTCTATCGATAATTTACTACCGCTGAATTTTGGCAACCAAAAATGACCACAGCTTTTCACAAAATCTGCCTGATCCAGTCGAATAACTAATATTGGTGTAAATGAGTGGAATAAGTGTTTTACTTCCGATTTATGTCATTTTTGTATTGCAAAACGAATTATTATTTTATTTAACACCGTTAGAACATCTCGATAAATTTGTTGCAAATTAACGACAAAGAGAGTTCACGTATGACCACGCAATGCAAAACAGGTTTAATGCAGGTGAAAAAGTTTCCAAAAATCGAGCAATTTTAAGAACAACCCAACTTCTTGATATTCCGTACTGAAATTTGATCATCACTCTTATGTTGATCTTTAAGTCTGGTGACATTACCTACTTACCAACCACAAGTTGAATTTCCAATGATGATCTGGAATAAAAAAGAAAGTTGTTTCTTAGCTGAAACTGATTTTTTATATATGATAAATAACTTGCAAAAAATAAAATAATGTATATATACATATGGGCAAAATAATTGTCGCTGGAATGTCCCTGGATAAGGCGTCTTTATACCCTAAGTTCTAACACATACTTGTCACTTATTCTCCATTAGTTTTATATGTTTGTAACATATTGGTCAAATCCTCGTGAGTATTATTATCTGGCAAAATACAACAATGAAATCCCCTGTGTATACAAGAAGGAAAACAAGAAATCCAATTATCTTTCTTGATTAATACATGTCTGAAAGACTTTTTAAGTATAGAAGTAGGTGACGCAATATCTTCATATTATCTACAGTTTTACCAAAATATTGTGCAGAAACATTAGACCCCCAAAACTTGCCAAAATGGCCTATGTGCTGTATCATCACTTACTACAGAATGTTATAGGTGACCTGTTACTTGCCAAAAAGATGTAATCTTTAGCCAGTGGGAAGTGATCTTCACCTCTTTGTGTTGAATCTTCTTCATGACCACCAAATACCTAGTATTTCCCAGTGATAGGCTGGGAACACATGAGGAATGCGGGGGCTGCCTCTTTAAAAAACAGGGAGCACACGCGCATCCTAACAAGTATCCAGGAGACCCATGCGGCTTGCGCAGGCCCTGTTGCGAAATAGTCGGAAGCAAGTTGGGAACAATACCTGGAGGAACAGCTGGGCAGTGGGGCAGTAAGTAGATCTACAATCATGCTGGTTCAGGAATGTCGATGTTACAGTAGCCCCTTTATATTATTCATGGAAAAACTGTCTGGAGCCAAAAGAACAAAAAGCGGTACTGACAGCAGTAACTGAAAATTCTGCCAAGCTCAGACATATGGCTCAAGTACTGACACAGGACATAGGTCAGGAAAAGCCAAAAAACCCAATACTAACGTGTGTGTCTGAGGAGTTCATGGTCTGACTTCACTGTCGGTGCCAGGCCGGAATTGCAGACACAGAAAATGGGTGTGCACTGTCCGCAGGTAGGTGAGGATTTAGACCTGATTATGGCCAGTGTGGAATGGCCAATGTGGAGAATGAGTATGCACTGTCCGCATGTCCATGGACAAAGTGGAGAACAGCTGTACATCATCTGGAGGACCATGGTCAGGAATTAATTCTGTAATTTCCAAAGGGGGACCTCTCTCGAAAAAGAGCGAGAGTAACCAAAGTCAGCAGGATCCATGGTCTGTGCAAACTGTACAGGCAGAACGGCAAAGACCATTCCAGCTGGGCCAAGGATGTGGATCCACTGGACCTTGGATCACAGGTTTACATTGGAGGGGCATAACTAAGTGCTACCTGGTCTTCTCTAGTACCTCTGGTGGTGATGTTACGATTGTGCTGCAGGCAGCTGACAGGTACCACTCCAAGGCAGTTCCCAGATCCGCAAAGGCTGACACTAATGAAAACAGGTGTTGTCACTGCTGGGACAGGACCAGGATAACTGGCTGGCTGGAAGCTGGTACTGGTACTGGTACAGATGGGACAGGTTCAGGTACAAACAGGACAAATGACACAGACTGGACAGGTTCAGATTCAGGTTCAGGTTGAGACAGGAACTCGGATTCAGAAACACTCGCAGGTACCAGGACACAGGAACTGATACAGGAATTGGTTCAGGAACACAGGTAGGTACTGGGACACAGGAATGGAAACAGGAACTCAGGCTGGTACCAGGACACAGGTACAGATCAGGATTTCAGGCTGGTAGCACGACACAGGAACGGATATAGAACTAAGGCTGGTACCGGGACACAGGAACATTTATATGAACTCAGCCTGGTACCGGGAGACAGGAACAGATAAAATAACTCGGGGTAGTGGGACACAGAAATGGATCAGGAGCTCAGGTTGGTACCGAGACACAGGAACAGATCAGGAAGTTGGGCTGGTACCGGGACACAGGAACACAGACAGGGACACTGGAACGGGCTCAAATTCTCAGACAGGTTCGGGGTAAGGTTCAGGACTGGTTCAGGCATACGGGCGAGTACTGAACCTGGAACAGGATCCAGGGACCAGACTAAGAGCTTTCAACAACAGGGCACACTGGCTACAGGAAATAACATTGCACAGGCACCTCCCAATAGGTGAGGGTGTCTTAAATAACTGGTTCTTCTCAGTGTGTGTATATTTGTCTATATGTCTGTGTAACTGCATATGTGGGCATGTGTGTGTGCCTGCATATGTGTATGTGTGTTTCATTTCTGAACACAGCAATACCAAATGTGTTTTTTATTGTTTTATTTTCAATAGGGCAAAAAGTGGATAATTTGATTTTTTTTCATATTTTTTAAAACAATAAAAAACAAAAAAACATTTTATTGCATCACTATGAATAGCAGAAATGCTGTTCTATGACTGCCGACACTGTGCTGGCATTCACAGGAAGCATGTCATGACAGTGACGGGGATCGTCAGCTGAACCCCACGCTGTCATGACAACTGATCAGTGCCCCGTAATCACGTCACAGGGCCACCGATGACAGTGGGAAATAACACGATCCCCGAAGGAGCTTGTTAGATAGCACTGTCAGAGATTGCCCAACCAAGCCACCTGTCCCCCTGCTACTCCCCGACCTCTCCTCTCTGCCAATTCCTTCACTTACTTCCCATTGCCCAATGACTCCAGTTGAAAACCTTAACCATGACTTACAAAGCTATCCACAACCTGTCTCCTCCATACATTTGTGACCTAGTCTCCCGGTACTTACCTGCACATAACCTCCGATCCTCACAAGATCTACTTCTCTATTCCCCTCACATCTCCTCTTCCCACTCCCATCCAAGATTTCCCCCGTGCCTTCCCCATACTCTGGAATGCTCTGCCACAACATATCAGACTCTCACCTACCTTGAAAAGCTTCAAAAGGAACCTGAAGACTCTCCTCATCTGACAAGCCTAGCGCATGCAGTAACCCTCAGTTCGCTATAGCGCCACACGACCATTTCTATCTTCACTTACTTTATCCTCACCCATGCTCCGCAGCCCACTGTAGTGCCGCAAGACCATCTACACTCTCACCTACTGTATCTTCACCCATCCCTTGTAGCCTGTGAACCCTTGTGAGCAGGGTCCTCTCTCCTCCTGTACCAGTCTGTGCTTTCTAATGTTTATGATTATTGTACTTGTCTCTATTATGTATACCCCTTTTCACATGTAAAACGCCATGGAATAAATGGTGCTATAATAATAATAATCTATGCAGTAAGCTTGGTTCTTTTCCTGTATCTATGTAGAAAGCTTGGTTCTGTTGCTGTATCTATGCAGTAAGCTTAGTTCTGTTCCTGTATCTATGTAGTAAGCTTGGTTTTGGTCCAGTATCTATGCAGTAAGTTTGATTCTGTTCCCTTATCTTGCAGGAAACTTGGTTCTTTTCCTGTATTTATGCAGTAAGCTTGGTTATGTTTCCCTATCTATGAAGTAATCTTGGTTATGTTTCCCTATCTATGAAGAATCTTGGTTGTTGCCGTATCTATGTGTAATAAGCTTGGTTTTGTTCCTCTATCTATGCAATAAGCTCGGTTCTGTTCCCAAGCCTATTCAGTAAGCTCAGTTATGTACCCGTATATATGCAGTAAGCTTAGTTCTTTTCCTATATATATGCAGTAGGCTCGGTTTTGTTCCCGTATCTGTGCAGTAAGCTTGGCTGTTTCCATTTCTATGTAGTAAGCTCAATTCTAGTACCATATTTATGCAGTAAGTTTCATTTTGTTTCCATATCTATGTAGCAAGCTAAGCTCTCTTGCTGTATCTATGTATTCAGTGCGGTTATGTTCCCATATTGATGTACTAAGCTCATTTCTGTTCTTGTGCCTGTGTAGTAAGTTTGGTTTTGTTCCGTATCTATGTAGTAAACTCACTATTGCACCCTTATCTGTGCATTAATCTCCTTTCTGTTTCTGTATTTATATGGTAATCTCTGTTCTGGTATCGTATTTATACAGTAAGCCTGGTTCTGTTCCTGTATCCGTGTAGTAAGCTCTGTTCTGTTACCATATCTATGTACCAGCCATGATATTCTTTAAAACCTTTTACATCTGCTGCTTAAATGCAGCAACAATAAGCTGGTCAAAGGTGAGTTGCCGCAACTCGAGGGCCACTGCTTTGTGATTACCTATCAGCTTGAGCCCCTACTGTAGAAACAGCTATTGTGGCATCCATGTGGATTGAATACTAATGGATAGTAGAGTGAAACTGCCATGCTGATCAATAAAGGAAAAAGGATCAGTATTAAGAAAGTGGTTTATTGTCTAGCCATTTCAGAGTTAATGCAACGCCTTCTTCAGGACAAACACATTAGGGCACGACAGTAAACCTTTATTAGATGATTTTCCCCTCCCTAAATAAGAAAAGTTTATACAAAATTAAAATGTACTCAAAAATGGTGATATGAAAAAAATATAACTTGCCTCCTAAAACTAAACCTTCATTTCGCGATATTAACACAAAAAAATGGCTCTTGGAATACAAAAAATATACACAAAAATACATATTTGGTGTGATAATAACCGAGTTAGAGAATAAATGAAACATATTAATTATGCAGCAGGATGAACGAAGCAAAATCTAAAACACGAAATCAATGATCATTTTCCCCCAGAAAGTTCGCAAAAATAAAATAAGAAGTCATATGTATTGGAATAATCTCTATGTAAAAATAACCGTGACCTCTGAAATCCGGTGATGTCACATCAATTTCCAGTTGACCCTGTGAGGGTAGGCCTGGGCTATAAGCCGTTTGTCCAGATGTAATAAGATTATCTGTGTGTGTAAATAATCAAAATATAAATGTTGTTGCATAATTATCTGTGTGTGTATATGACAATCGCATAGAAGCTTCATAATATGATTCTAAAATGTGTATTCCACAGTGTGTTAACAAAGATAATGAAGCCAAAATGAACAACAAACAAATAGGTATTCATAACATACTGAGAGAATTCATAATCAGTTGGTTCACACCATGTGAGATGTGGGATGTGGGATGTTGATTCATTGTTCTTGCTCCAAGGTCGAAGTCGTATGTTGTATTGTATAATCCCAACATTTTTTAATACATGGGTCAGAAGCTGGCTTCTGCTCAAGTCGTAAACACGTTTCATTGTCTGCTTAATTTATATCTGCGCAGATCGATTTGAACTCCGTCTCTGTGACCCTGAGAAATCCCATTTGTGATTTCCTCAAAATTTCCAACCTTGATAACCCGACATCACCATTGCCGGCCCTCGTCTCCGTGAGTGACTGGACTGTGGGCAGAGTTTCCCCGCACATCACACCCCAGCATTGCTCTTGCTTGTGGCGCTCTGCAGCGAAGGAGAGAAGGCGCGATATGCTGTGCTGTGATATACAGGGAAACTCTGCCCACAGGCATGTGACTTCCAACAATCTCAAAGGGATTTCTGGTGTGTTCTTTTATTTTATACCTCCTTGAATATACAAATTCTGTATATAAATTTAGGTGGTTCATACATGACAGAACATTTTAGAATAGTTGCATAAGTACAAGAATCTCTTTGTCCACTAAACTGTACCATACCAGTCAAAAGGTTTTTATTTGAGATTTCCCCTGAGAAATACGACATCCCAATTGTAATATTGGGCAGGCCTCAAAACATTCACCCCTTCCACACTCTAACAATAAAAATGTGCTTTAAAGATTAGATCTTCAAAATTAAATTGGCTGAAATTAATAATTTCAGCCAATTTAATTTTGAAGAGCTAATCGTTAAAGCACATTTTTATTGTATGTACTAGCTGTAGTACCCAGGCGTTGCCCGGGATAGTAACTGTCTCTCTGTCTCTCTCCCAGTCTCTGTCTGTGTGTCGCTGTCTGTCTGTCTCTCTGTCTGTGTCTTTCTTTGTCTGTCTGTGTCTATGTCTCTGTTTGTCTGTCTCTATCTCTCTGTCTGTATTTGTATCAGTCTATCTGTCGCGGGCGGGGAGGGGGCCGCTGCGCTCACCACGCTCGGGTCCAGCTCTGGGCTGCTGCTTGCTCGCCGCTGCTCCATGGCTCGAGCGGTGGGCCGGATCCGGGGACTCGAGCGGCGCTCCTCGCCCGTGAGTGAAAGGGGAATAGTTTTCAGGATTTGGGAAGACAGTTCGTGACGCCACCCACGGTGTGTGGTGAGGTTGGGGACACCACCGCTGCTCTGGACGGGGATCCCGGGAGCGATGACAGGCAGCAGCCGAGATGTTTCTCTCCCCTCCATGGGTAGGGGGATTTGGTGGTCCCGGGGCCCAGTGATGGTGATTGGAAGGTGGACGGCAGGAGCTGGGGAGGTGCAGGGTCGCGGGGCAGCTTGGTGCCTGACGGCACGGTGGTACTCACTCAGCCAGTAATGTACACGGAGTCTCTGGTAAACAAACGGCTGGATGGACGGGTCCCACAGGCAGCTGCGATGGTCACTCCCGGTAGGTTGGCCGTGACTGTCTCTCCCTGCACCTTTAGTGTGTTTTCGGCCCCGATGGCTTCCCACCGGTAGCCCGCTCCCCAGCGGTGTGTTTGCCAGAGGAGCCCCTTTTTGCCCGCAGGCTCTGGCCCTGGGAACTCTAGCTGTGGCGGTAGCTGTATTTCCCTTCACGGTTGAGCGGTTGCCTTCAGTCGGGTCTTTGCTGCTGGGAAACCCCGGAGGTTCCCGTCGCTGACGGATTTGACCGGTTTAACGGCGACTTCAAGCCTGGTCGGGGTCCGTAGGCCCTGCCGAATGGTGCTGGCTTCTCTTCGCTCCCCGGTCCGGTACCAGCGGGCCACCGCCCGACCCCGGTCCTCACGGTTGTGCGTCAATCGGCCTCTCCTGCAGACGGTCACCACCGTCTGCCAACCTTGCTCTCAGGTGCCCGGGCCACGTACCCGGACACGGTCAGTCTGCTCTTTCTCCTCCACTACTACTTCACTCCTTCACTTTCACTGTCCCTCACTGTTCTTACCTCCTTTTCCCGCCTCCAGGACTGTGAACTCCTCGGTGGGTGGGGCCAACCACCTGGCTCCACCCCACCTGGTGTGAACATCAGCCCCTGGAGGGAGGCAACAAGGATTTGTGTGTCTGACTGGTGTGCCTAACCGGGGTGTGGGGTGTGTTGTTGCAGTACTTGTGACGACCTGGCTTGTCCAGGGCGCCACATATCTGTCTCCATCTCTGTGTCTGTCTGTCTCTCTCTTTCCCTGTCTGTCTCTTTCCCTGTCTCTTTGTCTGTCTCTTTCCCCATCTGTCTCTTTCCCCATCTGTCTCTTTCCCTGTCTGTCTCTTTCCCCGTTTGTCTCTTTCCCCGTCTGTCTCTTTCCCCGTCTGTCTCTTTCCCCGTCTGTCTCTTCCAGGTCTATCGCTTTCCCCTTCTGTCTCTTTACCCGTCTGTCTCTTTCCCCGTCTGTCTCTTTCCAGGTCTATCTCTTTCCCCGTCTGTCTTTTTCCCCGTCTGTCTCTTTCCAGGTCTGTCTGTTTCCAGGGCTGTCTCTTTCCCTGTCTATTCTTTCCAGGTCTGTCTCTTTCCAGGTCTGTCTCTTTCCAGAAAGAAAAAACAAAAAAGCTAGCACTAAATGTGCACTTCAGCACTAAAAATTCCAACTGTACTTATTATAAATATGTGATTTTTGGCAAAAAATTGCAATTTCTTGAGCCACCCCGCCACTTCACGGCAAATCTCTGTTGGGGCAGTCCTAACACTAAAATATTTTTATAAAATGTGCCAAACGGCCTCACATATGAATAGTAGAACTGCTCTTAGCAGCACTCACCTGGTCTATTTCAATCCCGTACCCATGACTGAGTCATGGCTGTGGGCGGGACAGGTCCAAGCAAATGCTGCATGAAGTAAATAGCCTGTGGACAAGGCCTGATGACTGAATGTGAACAGTCACCAATCGCCAAAATCTAGACAGGTGGAATACATCATGTGTGCAAGTGAACCTGGAAGAATTGATGCTGTTTTGCAGGCAAAGCTGTGCATTAAAAGTTTATCTTTAAAAGTTTATTGGAATGCAGCAATAGACATGTTGTATTTAATGTTATGATTGTGGTTTTGGAAGATTAGAAAACTAATAAAATTCAAAAACAGTGGTAACACATGTATTAAACAAAACTGTTTATTTGGACAACACAATTTCCAGTAACTTTCTGTATTAGGCTAAGTTCACATTTCCGTTGTTTTGCATCAGTCACAATCCGTAGCCTAGTGGAATTACGGTATCCTGTAAAATATATTGCAGGAATCCTGTTTTTCCCCATAGACTTCTATTAGTGACGGATTGTGACTGATGATGATGCGTTGCATCCGCTGCGTCGCGGTCAGTCGTTTTTTAACTGACCGCCGGGCGGGAGCAACGCAGCCTGTAACGTTTTTTGAGCAGCGCGATCCGTAGGATTTTGCTGCGCATGCGCTCTCTGGCTCCCTGCCCCCGTAACCAGGATACACATCGGATAACCAAGCAATGCGCTTTGGTTAGTTACCCGATATTTTCAGTGGTTACGGGTGCAGGGAGCCCGCGCTAAGCGGTGTATGCTGGTAACCAAGATAAATATCAGGTAACCAAGCAAAAAGTGCTTTGCTTTTAGTTACCCGATATTTACCCTGGATACAGTGTGCAAGGAGGCCGACACTTACCCACTCCGCTCCGCCCCCTCCCGCACTCCGCATGTGTACACTCACACACTCACTTGTCCCCAGCCCTGCAGTCACTGCGGCACTGACGTCTTCAGCTACACGGCCCCGCTCGGCTCCACCCGATCGCGCTCCGCCCTCTTCCGCCGCACTCCGCATGTACACACGCATGTAGACACACACACACACACACACTCACCTGTCCCCAGCCATGCAGACCGCAGCACTGACGTCCTCAGCCCCGCCCCCGAACTCCGCCCCCCGCACACAAAGGAGTCCGACAATGAAATTCTTTTCTTTGTCATCCGTTGTTATCCATTGTACAACGCATCAGTCACATGCGTCAAGCAACGCATGTGACTGATGTAAAACAACGGAAATGTGAACTTAGCCTTATACGGATGTTTATTAAAATGTTTTACATTTAACCCTAGAACGTGCAAGCATAACAATCTACCATAGAAAACAAATGACCTAGCAGGCCTGCGAGGCCCCAGGTATGCATTCTAGGGTTAAAGAGCTTGTGCCCTACTTTAACACTGACGGTTTATTCTCAGGATACATCATTAATGTCTGATCGGCTAGAGAAAAAGACTGATGGCACTCCAAAAACTGAAATGTAAACAGGTGCATAACTGACCCTGACCATAAAATGACAAAAAAGACACAGTTGCACTCTGAAATGCTAAAGCATGAAAAGAATGAATGTAAGAATATAGATATGCATTACTGCTAAGGAAAATCTAAGAAAACATTGAGATATTTAGCATACAAAATCGCCATTTTTATATCTGCCCAGTAGCCACATCAAGGCATACCTCATGTACTGGGTACCTACTCTGAACTGAAGCCTCTATATTGGTTTAAAAACCTCCATGTGTATGGGCAAGTAGGAAGCTGCTATAGAGAGTAAAATCCCCTGTGGCTAGTGGGGGAGTGGTGCACGATCAGAAGGCATGACCCCATTAATCTTGACAAAAAGACTGACGGCACTCCCAAAATTACAATGTGAACAGGTGCATAACTGAACATGACATAAAATGACAAAAAAGAGACAGTTGCACTCTGAAATGTTAAACCATGAAAACCATGAATGTAAGAATATAAATATGCATTATTTCTAAAGGAAATGTAAGAAAAAATTGAGGTATTTAGCATACAAAAATGACCATTTTTATATCTTCCCAGTAGCCATGTCACATCTGATCGGCTCGGGCATGACACCTGGCATCCCTGTCGATTAGCTATTCTCGGTGCCATCGGCGGTAGCCTAAGGGTGGAAATGTTGAGTTCCGGAGCTGCCCCATCTTTTGATATTGCACACCCGCCTCCTATTGATATGAATGGGAAGTGGATGTGCAGTACCCGGCCATGACCACTATCAGTTGACAAGGCAACTCCGGAACTGAGCATTTTCGGCCGCTGCCGACACCGACAACAGCTGATCAGCGGGAATGTCAACTGATCAGACGTTGATCACCTATCCTAACAATAGGCCATCAATGAAAAAGTAGTGGACAACCCCTTTAAGCATTTTCATTGCACCTTTTAATGAAAAAGCTTCTTCATTGCCCCAATTATCTCTTGATTTTTGAGGCTGTAGATGATAGGATTTACCAGTGGAGTTATCACAGTGTACATTAAAGTCCGATATTTGTTTTCATCAAGCAGACGTTGAGAAGATGGCACTAGGTAAATTGCAATAAGAGTCCCATAATACGTGCATACGACAGCCAGATGCGAGCTGCAAGTCGAAAATGCTTTTTTGCGCCCGACCTCAGAAGAAATTTGGAGAATGGTGACGATGATACAAATATAAGATACAATAACAAGCAAAAATGGTACAAATATAAAGAAAAGCGATAAAGTAAAGTCATACCACGAGGCCAACGTTGTGTTTGAGGTCGAAAGTTCTAGGATTGGAGCTATGTCACAAAAGAAATGGTCAATGACATTGGATTCGCAGAACTGCAGCTGGTACAATAGTATCATTTCACTTGTTATTAGTATAAAGGCCACAAGCCAAGAAGAACAGACCAGCCGGAGGCAGTTTTCAGCATTCATAATAGTGGCATAACGTAAGGGATGGCAGATAGCTAAAAATCTGTCAAACGACATTCCGGTCAAGAGAAACGACTGCACAAATCCTGAGAAACAAAGAATGTAATACTGAAATATGCAATGTGAGACATGTATCTTCTCTGTTTTCTTCAGAATGACATTTAGCAGTGGAATTACAGCATTCGATGTGGACAGGATATCCGCAACGGACAGATTTTTTAAGAAAATGTACATAGGATGTTTAAGGTAGTGACTTACGGAAATGAGTAAGACAATGAGAAGATTCTCACTCACGATCACTACATAGACAAAGAGGAACAGAAGAAAAGATAAAATCTTGTAATCGTAGAAGCTGTAGAATCCGAGAAGAACAAACTCCGTGACCTTGGTCTGATTATTCCGGCACATGCTTTATACCACCATTGGGTTTTCTCAGCCTGCAGTATTGGAAAAGTGGCATTAGATATATCGGTTTACGTTCTTTGGTTCATATGATACATGCATTGTGGAAGTCGAAAAGCTTGGGACTATTTTCATTCACTTAAGTAAGACAATATCAGGCTCCGGTGGCATAACTAGAGTTAGATGGGCCCAGGTCCAAAATTTGGATCTGGGCCTCCCTATCCTCGCCCCCCTTGGGGTACAGGATAATTATGCTGGCTCTTTTCCTCAGCACCCAGCTTTCCCATACTCCGATATCCCAGTATAATATCTGATATTATAATGAATCTCATAGTCTTTAATATATTATAATGCAACCCCCCATTTTTATCCATATATATAATGCATCCCCCATAGTCCTTAATAGCATATAATGCATCTCATAGTCCTCCACATATTATAATACGCTCCCCATAGTCCTCGATATATTATAATACGCTCCCCATAGTCCTCCATATATTATAATATGCTCCCCAGAGTCCCCCATATATTATAATACACTCCCCATAGTCCTCCATATATTATAATACACTCCCCATAGTCCTCCATATATTATAATATGCTCCCCAGAGTCCCCCATATATTATAATACACTCCCCAGAGTCCCCCATATATTATAATACACTCCTCATAGTCCCCCATATATTATAATACACTCCCCATAGTCCTCCATATATTATAATACACTCCCATAGTCCTCCATATATTATAATACACTCCCCATAGTCCTCCATATATTATAATACACTCCCCATAATCATCCATATATTATAATACACTCCCCATAGTCCTCCATATATTATAATACACTCCCATAGTCCTCCATATATTATAATACACTCCCTATAGTCCTCCATATATTATAATACACTCCCATAGTCCTCCATATATTATAATACACTCCCATAGTCCTCCATATATTATAATACACTCCCCATAGTCCTCCATATATTATAATACACTCCCATAGTCCTCCATATATTATAATACACTCCCTATAGTCCTCCATATATTATAATACACTCCCATAGTCCTCCATATATTATAATACACTCCCTATAGTCCTCCATATATTATAATACACTCCTCATAGTCCTCCATATATTATAATACACTCCCTATAGTCCTCCATATATTATAATACACTCCCATAGTCCTCCATATATTATAATACACTCCCTATAGTCCTCCATATATTATAATACACTCCCATAGTCCTCCATATATTATAATACACTCCCTATAGTCCCCCATATATTATAATACACTCCCATAGTCCTCCATATATTATAATACACTCCCCATAGTCCTCCATATATTATAATACACTCCCATAGTCCTCCATATATTATAATACACTCCCTATAGTCCCCCATATATTATAATACACTCCCATAGTCCTCCATATATTATAATACACTCCCCATAGTCGTCCATATATTATAATATGCTCCCCATAGTCCTCCATATATTATAATGCACTCCCCATAGTCCTCCATATATTATAATACGCTCCCCATAGTCCTCCATATATTATAATACGCTCCCCATACTCCTCCATATATTATAATACACTCCCCATAGTCCTCCATCTATATATATAATTGCCTTATTCTGTCTGTCTGTCTGTCTGTCTTGCTCCAAAATTGTGTCCTTACGGTGACAAGCGTCTGATTGGCCGCTGCCTCGGCCTGGCCCCGCCCCCCCACGGATTGGTAGCTCGCCTCAGCCTGGCCCCGCCCCCCGCACGGATTGGCCGCTCGCCCCGGCCCTCCGCACGCATCGCTGCTCGTCCCAGCCCTCCGCTCGCATCGCCAGACATAACCTTGCGCTGCTGGTATCGTGACGGAGCCGGTGAACGCTGGTAACCATTATACACATCGGGTAACTAAGGTCCCTTAGTTACCCGATGTGTATCATAGTTACCAGTGTACACCGGCTCCCCAGCGGCCTTGCCCCGCCCCCCCCACGGATTGGTCGCTCGCCTCGGCCTGGCCCCACCCTCCGCATGGATTGGCCGCTCGCCCCGGCCCTCCGCACGCATTGCCAGACATTACCTTGCGCTGCTGGGATCGTGACGGAGCCGGTGAATGCTGGTAACCATTATACACATCGGGTAACTAAGGTCCCTTAGTTACCCGATGTGTATCATAGTTAACAGCATACACCGGCTCCGTCACGATCCCAGCAGCGCCAGACATAACCTTGCGCTGCTGGGATCGTGACGGAGCCGGTGAACGCTGGTAACCATTATACACATCGGGTAACTAAGGTCCCTTAGTTACCCGATGTGTATCATAGTTACCAGCGTACACCAGCTCCCGGTACACATGTGCAGGGAGCCGGCATTATACTCCTCTCCCCCCAGGACTACTCCTCCTATTATAGTCCTCCTATTATACTCCTCTCTGAGTATAATAGGAGAACTATTATAGCATGGGGGATGGAGCACGATGGGGAGTGCGCAGCATGGGGGATGGAGCACGATGGGGTGCGCAGCATGGGGGATGTAGCTCGATGGGGGGTGCGCAGCATGGGGGATGTAGCACGATGGGGGGTGCGCAGCATGGGGGATGGAGCACGATGGGGGGTGCGCAGCATGGGGGATGGAGCACGATGGGGAGTGCGCAGCATGGGGGATGGAGCACGATGGGGAGTGTGCAGCATGGGGGATGGAGCACGATGGGGGGTGCGCAGCATGGGGGATGAAGCACTATGGGGGGTGCGCAGCATGGGGGATGGAGCACGATGGGGGGTGCGCAGCATGGGGGATGGAGCACGATGGGGGGTGCGCATCATGGGGGATGGAGCACGATGGGGGGTGCGCAGCATGGGGGATGGAGCACGATGGGGGGTGCGCAGCATGGGGGATTGAGCACGATGGGGGGTGCGCAACATGGGGGATGTAGCACGATGGGGGGTGCGCAGCATGGGGGATGTAGCACGATGGGGAGTGCGCAGCATGGGGGATGTAGCACGATGGGGAGTGCGCAGCATGGGGGATGGAGCACGATGGGGACTGCGCAGCATGGGGGATGGAGCACGATGGGGAGTGTGCAGCATGGGGGATGGAGCACGATGGGGAGTTTGCAGCATGGGGGATGGAGCACGATGGGGGGTGCGCAGCATGGGGGATGGAGCACGATGGGGGGTGCGCAGCATGGGGGATGGAGCACGATGGGGAGTGCGCAGCATGGGGGATGGAGCACGATGGGGGTGCGCAGCATGGGGGATGTAGCACATTGGGGGGTGCGCAGCATGGGGGATGTAGCACGATGGGGAGTGCGCAGCATGGGAGATGGAGCACGATGGGGGGTGCGCATCATGGGGGATGGAGCACGATGGGGGGTGCGCAGCATGGGGGATGGAGCACGATGGGGGGTGCGCAGCATGGGGGATTGAGCACGATGGGGGGTGCGCAGCATGGGGGATGTAGCATGATGGGGGGTGCGCAGCATGGGGGATGTAGCACGATGGGGAGTGCGCAGCATGGGGGATGTAGCATGATGGGGAGTGCGCAGCATGGGGGATGGAGCACGATGGGGACTGCGCAGCATGGGGGATGGAGCACGATGGGGAGTGTGCAGCATGGGGGATGGAGCACGATGGGGAGTTTGCAGCATGGGTGATGGACCACGATGGGGGGTGCGCAGCATGGGGGATGGAGCACGATGGGAGGTGCGCAGCATGGGGGATGGAGCACGATGGGGAGTGCGCAGCATGGGGGATGGAGCACGATGGGGAGTGCGCAGCATGGGGGATGGAGCACGATGGGGGTGCGCAGCATGGGGGATGTAGCACGATGGGGGGTGCGCAGCATGGGGGATGTAGCACGATGGGGAGTGCGCAGCATGGGAGATGGAGCACGATGGGGGGTGCACAGCATGGGGGATGGAGCATGATGGGGAGTGCGCAGCATGGGGGATGGAGCACGATGGGGGGTGCGCAGCATGGGGTATGGAGCACGATGGGGGGTGCGCAGCATGGGGGATGGAGCACGATGGGGGGTGAGCAGCATAGGGGATGGAGCACGATGGGGGGTACGCAGCATGGGGGATGGAGCACGATGGGGAGTGCGCAGCATGGGGGATGGAGCACGATGGGGGGTGCGCAGCATGGGGGATGGAGCACGATGGGGGGTGCACACCTCCCCCCACTGCACAACACCACACACACACACTGGGAACCACAAACACCGCCCTACACAAACACCCAACACACAAACAGCGCGGCACACACAAATATACGCACATGCCGCACAACACACACATTGCACAAAACATACCTCCCACCAAAACACACACACACCCCACACCCACACAAACCGCGCAACACACACACACAGCACTCCACAAACAACGCAATACACACAACGCAACACACAAACAACACCGCTCTCAACCCCCGCCACACCCAGACAATACCCAGAACATGTACAGCGCCCTACACAAACACTTGGTAACTACACACAACAATATCTATATATATAACAAAAATCATACATTAACTACACAATACGTAAATTCTAGAATACCCGATGCGTAGAATCGGGCCACCTTCTAGTATATTATAATGCTCTCCCCATAGTCCTCCATATATTATAATGCACTCCCATAGTCCTCCATATATTATAATACCCTCCCCATAGTCCTCCATATATTATAATGCACTCCCATAGTTCCCCATATATTATAATACACTCCCCATAGTCCTTTATATATATTATAATGCACTCCCCATAGTCCTCCATATATTATAATACACTCCCCATAGTCCTCCATATATTATAATATGCTCCCCATAGTCCTCCATATATTATAATATGCTCCCCATAGTTCTCCATATAATGCACTCCCATAGTCCTCCATATAGTATAATCCACCTCATATTCCTCCATAAAGTATTTTGTATCCCCCATATAGTATTATGCGGCTCCCATTTACCATTATGCAGCCCACATATACCATTATACCCATATACATATACCATATATTCCTCCAAACAAGACCCATATCTTGTAATGCACCCCCATAGTTCTCTGGCCACCGTGATTAAATACATACTCACTTCTCTTCATTCCCTCGCTGCTCCGGGCTCCTCACCATGTCCACTGTTCTGCTGCTCTGCACATCTCAGCACAGCGCACAGTAGTGACACTCTGCTATGCTGACACATCAGAGCACAGACACAGCGGGAGAATGATGAGAGAGGGAGTGCGCTGCTCACTCTCACATCATTGCTGTCAATTGTATTGGCATCTGCGGTGCCGATACAATTGAAAGTGTGATCCTCGTGGGGGGTGGGGTGATTTCAGCGCTAGCACCGGGCCCCATAGCGGTCGCGTGGCCTGCCACCATTGGCTGTACGCCACTGGCTGAGGTACTCAAGCACCCTGAACCTTGAAGTCCGGTTACGATGGTAACCCTTGCAACCGCGATTGTTCTGCACCTGCCAGGACCTGAATTTGTGGATATGAATACATTGCTTCAACTCAACAGACCCCAACTTGTACATTTTTATAATTTGGCATCTTAGAATTAGCTCTACTCCTTACAAAATACCTTAAAAAATACTTATAAAGCAAAGAAGAAAAAGAAAATATCTGTTACTTTGTGAGTTTCAAGGGGGAATTTTTTTCAACAGCACAGAATAGTCTACAGATTTTCCACCACTCGCAGTTTGGCAGTGTCCAGTCCCATAATGATGTCCTGGGAAAGAGGCAGCTGACCTCTGCAGCCAATCACTGTATGCAGAAGGTAGGCGCTGCATCTTGTTATGAGAATGGTCTGTTGTCTGTATCCTTTTTTCCTAATAAATTATACGCCTCTAAAAATGAATACTTTTTTTGAGTCATCAATGAAGAAAAGGAAGATGATCTTAAAGTTCCAAGATAGACAAGTCCTTAAGGGGTTAATAGATTTGATATTTTACATTTCTTCCTCTTTTTCTTGAAAATGTCAAAATTGTAAAACGCGTCTAAACCACTAGATGGCTTTGGTGAAGAACTTTCATAATACTTTTGCCAACTAAGTTGTAAATGTGACGCCCTGGACTAGCCAGGTAGTCACAGACAGGCCCTTGCACAAACACCAGTCCCCTAAAAAGGTAACAGCAGCCAACCTAAAAACCCTGAGTCACCCCTCTCAGGCTTGACGTGCACACCCGGGGCGGAGCCAGGCAGTTGGCCTCGCCCACCGAGGAGTTCGGATAGCCTGAGGCAGGAAAAGCAAGCAGATGAAGTTAGGGAGCAGAGGAGAGCAGTCTAGGCGATGAAAGGAGAGGTGTTAGAAGGAGATAACGTCTGTCGGGGATCTGGGTCGTAGCCCAGATACCCTGTGGCCAGGAGGCAGACGGTGGTTGCCGCCTGCAGGAGCCGGGAAGACGGCTGGTGGAACCGTAAGGGACCAGGACAGGGTAGTGGCCCGCCGGTACCGAACCGGGGTACCAACTGGAAACCGGAGCACCAGGAGGGGTACTCAGACCCAGTACGAGGCCCAGAAGCCACTGGACCGAGTCAAATTCACTGATTGGGGTCTGGACCTTAGGTTCTTTCCCACCCAAGTCCCGACTGAAGACAACAGCCCAACGAGGGGGATAGAAAGCCACCGCTCAGGCAGAGAGATCCCACGGGCCAGCGTCAGCGGGCAAATGGGCTCTCCCGACACACACAAAGCTGGGGAGCAGACTCCCGTCGCTGAAGCGCAGTTAGTCAAAATCTACAAATGAGGTGCAGGAGAAAGGCGGGGACTCTAAAACCGGGTGGGGAACCAGATGCAGCCGGCTGCGGGCACTGGCCACCATATTTTTGGTTTACCAGAGACTCCGGTGTATCTGTCATAGTGAGTACAACAGTGCCCTCGGGCCGCGCACCGCCTCATATCACGCCCGCACCCCCACATCCTAACCCCAACAACCGGGCCCTGAGACCATCAACCCTCTACCCACGGAGGGGTCAACACCTAGTCAACGGCAGCGGTTGTGTCCACACTCACCACGACCCGTGGGTGGCGTCACGAACTTAAACCCAAAACCACGGCTCCGGCTGTGAACCTCCCCACCGAAACCCCCTCACGTATCGCCAGCCTCCCTTCAGAGCGACGTGACCCCCGGGTCCGGAGGTGCTCGAGCCACCCACCGACGAGCCCCGGGGCGGTACAGTAAAACGCATCTAAACCACAAGGTTGGCTTTGACTCAGGACTTTCCTAATTCTTTTCCAACTAAATTGTAAAACGCGTCGAAATCACAAGATGGCTTTTGCGCAGAAGTTTCTTAATAATTCCATCATTATCAAAATCACAGACTATGCATTCAGCGTTTCGTCGTGAAGTTGCCTTCTTCAAGGTCTTCAAGATGGCTTTGGTGCAGAACTTTCCAACTTGTTTTCTAACTATATTGTAAAACATGTCTAAACCAGAGTATGGCTTTGATGCAGAACTAAATTGTAAAACGCGTTTAAATCACAAGATGGCTTTGGCGCAGATTAGAACTTGCCTAATATTTTTCTAACTAAATTGTAAAATCCATCTATACCACAAGATGCCTTTGGCTCAGAACTTTCCTAATATTTTTCTAACTAAATTGTAAAATGTGTCTAAACCACAAGATGCCTTTGGCTCAAGAGTTTCTTAATACTTTTCTAGCTAAATAGTAAAAAGCGTCTAAACCACAAGATCGCTTTAGTAAAACCACAAAGAACAAATGGGTCATCTCACTGTCCTGGAGGTTGCCCAAACCTTCCTCCCAATATATGCCCAGGATCCCGGCACGGACTCCACGGTAGCTAACCGCACAGACTTGATATGGTAGCAGAAAAGAAAAAAATCCGAAAAAGCAATGTAAAATTTAACTTTTATTAAATTAAAATAAAAATCACAGACTACGCTAACTAAATTGTAAAACACGTCTAAACCACAAGATGGTTTTGTATAGAACTTTCCTAACAGAATTGTAAAACGCGTCTACACTACAAGATGGCTTTGACTCAGAACTTTCTTAATAAGTCCATTATTCCATTATGATAAAAATCACAGATTAGGCATTTCGGCGTTCCGGCGTGGTGTCGCCTATTTCAAGATCTTCAAGATGGCTTTGGTGTAGAACTTTCTTAGTACTTTGTTAACTAAATTGTAAAATGTGTCTAAACCACAAGATGGCTTATTGGCATAACTTTCTTTATACTTTTCTAACTTCTGGATGTAAGCACGTCAATGCTTAATTACAGCTAATCTACACTGAGTAACAACTATTCTCTTTGGGAGATTGCCTGCAAAACACAAAAAAGCACAGATGGAGTAGGGCTTAGTTTCTAATTCAGCAAAAAAAGTGAAGAATTCTCTACGGATCAAGCATAGCTGAAGATGTCAGCTACAACAGGAGGGAATGTGATTCTCATGCACTACATAGAAATATACAGTATATATGCAGTACAGACCAAAAGTTTGGACACACCTTCTCATTCATAGAGTTTTCTTTATTTTCATGACTCTGAAAATTGTAGATTCACATTGAAGACATCAAAACTATGAATGAAAACATGTGGAATGAAATACTTAAAAAAGTGTGAAACAACTGAAAATATGTCTTATATTTTAGGTTCTTCAAAGTAGCCACCTTTTACTTTGATTACTGCTTTGCACACTCTTGGCATTCTCTTGATGAGCTTCTAGAGGTAGTCACCGGAAATGGTTTTCACTTCGCAGGTGTGCTCTGTCAGGTTTAATAAGTGGGATTTCTTGCATTATAAATGGGGTTGGGACCATCAGTTGTGTTGTGCAGAAGTCTGGTGGATACACAGCTGATAGTCCTACTGAATAGACTGTTAGAATTTGTATTATGGCAAGAAAAAAGCAGCTAAGTAAAGGAAAACGAGTAGCCATCATTACTTTAAGAAATGAAGGCCAGTCAGTCCGAAAAATTGGGAAAACTTTGAAAGTGTCCCCAAGTGCAGTGGCAAAAACCATCAAATGCTACAAAGAAACTGGCTCACATGAGGACCGCCCCAGGAAAGGAAGACCAAGAGTCACCTCTGCTGCGGAGGATAAGTTTATCCGCGTCACCAGCCTCAGAAATCGCAGGTTAACAGCAGCTCAGATTATATGTTTAATCTCTTTTTTATTGAAAAATTAAGGTTGGTTACAATAAGCAGGGCTACAGACCAAGGCAAACCCCCAAATAGAGACAAAACGAAAAAAAAAAAAAAAACAAGAATGCAATGAAACATGAAAGGCTTTGCATGGTTGTAGCCAAATACAGTTTGTTACAATAAAGAACACTTAAGAACATTTATATCATTCTGTCTTGAACCATTATAAAAGTATAAAATCCATAAGCTATACCATAAACAGCAAAGATTTACCATTGATACCATAGAGGCACATAATGGTCAGTCGAAGGAAAAGAAATAAAGAGAGAAAGAAAGAGGGAAGTAGACAAAGTGAATGATGACGGGGAAAAGGATCATGGGGAAGGGCAAGAAAGGGCCGGGAATAACTAGCAGGAAAAATCTAGGTAGAGTCTCAACTCGCCCCAAAGAGGGACCTGAAGTCCGGAGAATCCAAAAAAATGACCCAGGGACTCCAGATCTTAATAAATTTTTCAGTAGCGTCCTGAATTTCAGCAGTGAGACTCTCCATTCTGTAAAGGGAGGCCATTTCCTCAAGCCACTCATCCAAGGCGGGGGCACGGGTGGACCTCCAGTGTCTGGGGATTACGGCTCGGGCAGCCGCTAGGCAAAACCGCAATAGTCCCATTTTCTGAGATTTAACAGACCCCGGTAGGATAGATAAGAGAGCGATTTGTGGAGAGCCAGAGAGGGCCTCCCCACTAATGCTATTGTATGCCGAGAAGACCCCACTCCAAAAAGGCTTAATGAGGCTACAGCTCCACCATATATGCAACATATCCCCCCTCTCGTGATTACACCGCCAACATCTGTCTGACACTGAAGGGAAGCTTGCGTGTAGGGCATGAGGGCAGCGGTACCAGCGGGTGAGAATTTTATAACCCTTTTCCTGGACCGAACAAGCCCTAGAAAATTTGTGAGTGAAAAGAAAAGCAGTCCTCCATTCCTCAACCCGGATAGTCACGCCCAAGTCTCTACTCCATCCCCCCACAAATTTGAGCTCGTCCACATCCCCCTTCTGGATCAAAAGGTTATAGATAAGGGACAGGGTATGTCCCGGAGCCTCTTCCAAAAGAAAGAGCTTTTCAAACAAGGAGGGGGGGGGGGGCAGCATAAAGTGCCTCCCGGCCTGATCCGGTCAAGAAAGACCTGATCTGAAAGTATTCAAACCAGGGTATGGCCCCTCCCAAGGCAGAGGCAGAGAACAAGTCATATGCGGGCAATGGGGATCCCTGAAGTATGTGAAAGAAGCGCACGTCCCCGCTCCTCCTCCGGCACAGGAAAACATTGGCCCCAACTGCCGGGGCAAAATCTGGGTTTGAAAAGATAGGGGAAAGGGGACCGCGCCCCCTGGACAGACGACCCCTTTTGGTTTCTAAATCCCACGTCCTCAATGTCGCCCTCAAGAGATCAGCCTCAGAGAGAGGCTGGCCCCTGGAGCCCGCAGCAGCTCAGATTAGAGACCAGGTCAATGCCCCACAGAGATTTAGCAGCAGACACATCCCTAGAACAACTGTTAAGAGGAGACTTTGTGCAGCAGGCCTTCATGGTAAAATAGCTGCTAGGAAACAACTGCTAAGGACAGGTAACAAACAGAAGAGACTAGTTTGGGTTAAAGAACACAAGGAATGGACATTAGACCAGTGGAAATCTGTGCTTTGGTCTGAGTCCAAATTTGATCTTTGGATCCAACCACCGTGTCTTTGTGCGATGCAGAAAAGGTGAACGGATGGACTCTACATGCCTGGTTCCCACCGTGAAGCATGGAGGAGGTTTGATGGTGCTTTGCTGGTGACACTGTTGGGGATTTATTCAAAATTGAAGGCATACTGAACCAGCATGGCTACCACAGCATCTTGCAGCGGTGTGCTATTCCATCCGGTTTTCGTTTAGTTGGACCATCATTTATTTTTCAACAGGACAATGACCCCAAACACACCTCCAGGCTGTGTAAGGGCTATTTGACTAAGCAGGAGAGTGATGGGGTGCTACGCCAGATGACCTGGTCTCCACAGTCACCAGACCTGAACCCAATCGAGATGGTTTGGGGTGAGCTGGACCGCAGAGTGACGGCAAAAGGGCCAACAAGTGCTAAGCATCTCTGGGAAATCCTTCAAGACTGTGGGAAAACCATTTCCGGTGACTACCTCTTGAAGCTCATCAAGAGAATGCCAAGAGTGTGCAAAGCAGTAATCAAAGCAAAAGGTGGCTACTGTGAAGAACCTAGAATATAAGACATATTTTCAGTTGTTTCACACTTTTTTGTTAAGTATTTCATTCCACATGTGTTAATTCATAGTTTTGATGCCTTCAATGTGAATCTACAATTTTCAGAGTCCTGAAAATAAAGAAAACTCTTTGAATGAGAAGGTGTGTCCAAACTTTTAGTCTGTACTGTATATATATAAAACTGTATTTTCCGATGAGTGTATAAGTGTATAGAACATTTATGAAAAAATAGTCTCTCCAAATTGTAACAAAAGGTTTTTCATATCCTCATAAAATGTTTTTCTTACCTTAGACCCTTAGGCAATCACTGGTGGAGAATATCGCAAGTGTCTCGGTTATACTGCCATCATGTGCTGTCTACCATATACTCTGTCGGTGACATCAAGGATGAAATGGCTTTCTACACGGAGATTGATGGTTTACAATATTTACACTGTATGCTTATAATTCTATACATAGATGTACAAAGCGTATTTACATAGACTTATTCACGAGCCTAAATGACCTTGACGCTTCACATCACCATTTATATATAGGTGGTAAAACATATAAGATTGATTAATCCTTGTGGATTTAAGCATACAACATAATGGTCTCCGGAGTCTCAGAAAACTGTTTTGAAAACAACATAAATAAAACAAAGAGACCATTCCGTAAATGTGATCAAGGACATAATTAACATAATTGGTTGGGAATTCTCTATTTATGTAAATAAAGCTTAAATAATCAGTTAATAATCTCTCAATTTATCAATGATGGAGATGGGGAGAAGAGGTGGGAAATTTACCCTGTAAAATAGATACTGTAATTGTTAATTGCATTAAATAAAATGCATTTAATTTAGAGATAATTAAATTTATTCTAGAAAAATCTTATTCTCGTCAATTAAAAAAAAAGAATTCAAACTAACTAGAATCTATATATTTAGCAATTTGCTTCAGTTGAATCCAGCAATGTTACAGTTGCTGAATTATAGAGGCCAGGGATGAGGCTAAAAAAATATACTCACCTCTCCTTGACATTTTGTATAACCATTCCTACTTTTTTTAGTGAATCATTTACAATATTATGTGGCAGAGAAAACCATAATCTCACTGCTCGGACAGTAAAAATTCCAGTGTCTCACTACTCATACATTAGCATTCATAGTTCCACTGCTTGTACAGTAAAGAATCCATAGTACCACTGCTCATATGGTAAACATTCCATAGTTCCAATGCTCGTATAGTAAAGCAACCATAGTCCCACTGTTCACACAGTAAAGAATCCAATGTCTCACTGCTCACACAGAAAAGAAGACATAGTTTCACTGCTCGTACAGTAAAGAATCCATAGTACCACTGCTCATATGGTAAACATTCCATAGTCGAAAAAGACCACAACAAATAGGAAAACGAGGTATGATATGTGAAAAACCACCTAGACAATACCTCTAAAAAATATACTTTAATAGATCAGATTAAAATTCGACACCAAGTGTCTTTTGAGACAACATACAGAACATGAACACAGTGCTGGTGAATGATCAGATGAAAAATAGGAAAGCGTGAGGGGATATAGCGATAGACAGATAACTGAATGCGGTTTAAGGGCACTGAGTTAAATCCTCCACTTGCCCTTCCTACCAACGGAGGGTGTCATACTTTTTAGGACATCCCCCGCTCCGGGTGGCTGACTCTCACTGCCCCTATTATTCACTGACCTAAGCCCACCACCAAGATACCAGGTGCAAAAGTGTAGGACGAACCAAATACACAAAGACAATAGCATTAAATATAATTAAATGTATTGGTTCCTAAACTGGACCACAATCTCCAGTCGAAGAGCAAGATGTAGTAGTTAGGACAGAGCTGATGGGCCCACCAAGGAGGTCGGCACCGACATCTCTCCCGACGCGTTTCCCCTCCCTCCTAACGCAATGAAAGGGGGATCATCAGGGGTATTTTACCAAAGACACCTGAAAAAAAGACAAAAGGATGTCGTTCAATATAGAGATTCAAATATTATTGTTAATCTTGGCCTCTCGTACGGTAGATACATGACTCAATTAGAAAACGGTTCTAAAGACCGTTAGATAAAGAGAGCGGGATGTGATAATCTCTCTCGTTTCACAATATCCGAGAAGTAAATGTATCTCTCTAGGATAAAAACAGAGACAGGACAGATAAACACCATCAGATACTGACGGCCCTTGCCAAAAAAAACATAGGAAGGCCTATACCTTATTCAGTCAGAAAGGCACATCCAGTCATATTCAGATGGTGCCTCCAGACACGTAGAGTTGATAGAAAAACCTGTAGGGTAACGAATGCGTCTCAGTATCTCGATAAAAAGGAGAAAGCGAGCTCCTAGAGAAAACACTCGTAGCTACCCTTTGGCACTTCACTACAGAAGGGATGGCTCACAGCTGTTCCAAGGACGACAGCCCACCACATGAACTCCTGTATAATCATAACAACAGCCCAATCATAGATCAGTAAAATAATAACCCTTCCCCGAGTAGGCAATATATACCTGCAGAAAAAAGGGGAATTCAATAAAGCCCCTCTTTCATCTAGTTAGGTAGGGTGTTGCAATACATCATATCCCCCTACGGGCAGCCCTGCATAGGGGAAGAAAAAATACAAAAAAGCAAACAATCAGTGACCCGGAAAAACAAAACACGAGAGCAAGAATTCCATGGATTGCGGATATATACCTGCAGACAAAAAAGGCTCCTTCTCAGGTTGCTCAATTTTAGGGAAAACGTGTCATAATAGACACTAGAAATGCCTAGACGTCACGGAAAACATGATAGCAGGAGTAAGTCTTGACAGACGTCATCAGATGTCCTATAAGGAACAAGGTTCAGACGTGTATCTACATACCGTGGGCTGTTCAGCACAACCACTCAACCTGCAGAGACACAGGGATCCCGAGCGCTACCGCACATCTAAAATGCAGGGAGTTGGGGTCCGATGTCCAGGCTGAAGGGGCTGCGTCCTAGGGTGTTCCCGTATCCTGTATACACTGACCCACGCCATGTGTCTATTTGAAGTTCCCGCGTACGGAAATTGAGCTAAATGGTCCCGCCCCCCTTACCGTTCAGTCTTCAGAGTGCCAGGTGGAAAGAGCCTATCGGACTGTAAGACTGGCTGTGTCACGTGACCGGAGCTGACGTACTGCTCCCTAATAGAGTGACACGTGTAAATGGCCTATGAACACGTTCGCAGTGGGTACGCTTTTGCCACCGGAAGTGACACATCACACGGAGAGGGTGGAAGCATCAAAAAATCCCTTACGAGCACAACGACAAGTGTACGCCAATCACCCGTGTGGGTGGAGCCCACCTCATCTCCGAGGCAACCCGTCACTATGAAAGGCCCTTGCGAGCACAGCGGCAAATACGCACCAAAACACCCATGTGAGCGGCGCCCACCTCATATCCGAGGCAACCCGTCACACCGCTGATACACTCATCTAGAGTAGTCAGTGCAAGCAGTAGGAAAAGGTATATCACGTGATCATCAATATATGTGCCACTATGTAACAATGTGGCAAAGATCAGCATATAGTGTGGGACTACCAATTGACTGAACGTATTGTACTAGATAGTGGGACACTACCCACACTTAAACAAAGAGACTCAGGTCCGGATATACATTGGAAGTCGACCCTAAGGCTAGGACAATGTATTGGTGGAGTATAAAGTGCACTGCACTTAATGTGTCTAAGGGCGAGTTATCTGTCGCATACAGGGATCATCAATTACTGATACATTCTCAATGAAATCCCTACATATCAATTCAGGAAAAGGGCTAAGGGGTAGGTGGTGAGGGGTAACCCCCCCCCTTCACCATCTGGTCCTAGAAAAAAACCCGCCAAGAGAACGAGGCTCAAGAAAAATACTCTAGATGGGTATCAATGACCCGAGAAGGGGAATGTTTTAAAATCATAGCCACCTATCGTATATAATACAGTACCAAAAGTTAGATGAAGCTTATGAAGCTTACATTTTCATTGAGTCCCCCCGGAGAGACTGAGTCCAGTAAGAACGTCCACCTTGCCTCACGTTGTAGGATCTTCTTGTCCCAATCTCCTCCACGTAATGGTTTATTTATCACCTCAATCGCTTGAAAAGAAATGGCCCTAGTGTCCCCATTATGGTATTGGTTAACATGTCGGGCGATGGCCGTATCTCTCTTGTGGCTTACATCACCCAAGTGTTCCCCAATTCTAACCTGCAGCTGCCTCTTGGTTTTGCCCACATTGCCCAAAGGACAGCTGCAGGTACATAGGTACACCACCCCTTCCGTCCTGCAGTTCACAAAGTCTCTGTTCTTATAGATTCTGCCTGTCTTCAAATTAGAGAACTCTTTTTTTTGGTTTTATAAAGGGGCAATAAATGCAGCTCCCGCATTTGAACGTGCCTTGGGGTTTACGGTCCAGCCATGTCCCCTTACCTCTAGGAGATGAGAAGTGGCTATGTGTCAGGTGATCCTTAATGGATCTCCCCCTCCTAAATGTCACACTCGGGTGTGGGGAGATAAATCTTCCTATGTCTGGGTCTGATCTTAAGATGGGCCAATAGCGTCTCAAGATCTCCATGACCCTAGGGTTTTGATCATCAAAGGTGGCAATCAATCTGGTGATCTGATTCTCATCCTGTCTGTTTTTTGGCTTAAGTAAATCCCTTCTGGAGGTTGATTGTGCAAGTTTGTAGGCCAGCTCAAGGACCCGTGGGGGATATCCTCTTTGTTGGAAGCGACTCCTCATGTCTTCAGCCTGAAGTTCAAAATCAGAAAGGGACGAACAATTTCTTCTTAGACGGAGAAACTGCCCCTTAGGTATGCCTTTCCTCAGGGGTGCTGTGTGGTAACTTTCCCACCTGAGGAGGCCGTTTGTCGCTGTAGGCTTTCTATAGATAGTAGTGGCCAGTCTCCCCCCTGGTCCTTGGAAATCTTTAGATCAAGAAAGGCCAAGCAGTCCCTACTCATTTCGAAGGTGAACTTAAGTCCAATGTTATTGGAGTTCAATCTCTCTAAGAATCGAATAAATAGAGATTCATCTCCTGTCCATAGGACGAGGATGTCATCAATATAACGCCCCCAAAATTGTATATGGGGGGAAAAGATGACATCCTCGTCCACAAACATGTGGGTGTCCTCCCACCAGCCCAGGAACATATTGGCATAAGTGGGGGCACAAGGGCTCCCCATCGTCATGCCCCTGAGCTGGTGGTAGACGTTTCCATCAAATAGAAAATAATTATGCGATAAGATGAATAGCAACAGGTCACCCACGAATTTTCTATGTTCACGACATTGATTTCCCCGTGTAGAGAGATAATAGTGGACTGCCTCCAAGCCCCTATCATGCGGGATACTACTACAAAGTTGTTCCACGTCAATCGACGCAAGAATCGTACTAGGGTCCAGAATTATGCCATCCAGTTTAGAAATGAGGTCACTCGTGTCTCTAATGTAAGAGGGTAAGCTAGTAACAAAGGGACATAAAATTGTGTCTTGTGGCAGAAGCGTACCCGCTGTGAACGTGTTCATAGGCCATTTACACGTGTCACTCTATGAGGGAGCAGTACATCAGCTCCGGTCACGTGACACGGACATTCTTACAGTCCGGTAGGCTCTTTTCACCTGGCACTCTGAAGACTGGACGGTAAGGGGGGTGGGACCATTTAGCCCCATTTCCGTACGCGGGCACTTCAAATAGACATGTGGCGTGGGTCAGTGTATACAGGATACGGGAACACCCTAGGACGCAGTCCCTTCAGCCTGGACATCGGACCCCAACTCCCTGCGTTTTAGATGTGCGGTAGCACTCGGGACCCCTGTGTCTCTGCAGGTTGAGTTGTTGTGCTGAACAGCCCATGGTATGTAGATACACTTCTGAACCTTGTTCCTTATAGGACATCTGATGACGTCTGTCAAGACTTACTCCTGCTATCATGTTTTCTGTGTCGTCTAGGCATTTCTAGTGTCTATTATGACACGTTTTCCCTAAAATTGAGCAACCTGAGAAGGAGCCTTTTTTGTCTGCAGGTATATATCCGCAATCCACGGAATTCTTGCTCTCTTATGTTTTGTTTATCCAGGTCACTGATTGTTTGCTTTTTTGTATTTTTTGTATCTGATGGTATTTATCTGTTCTGCCTCTGTTTTTATCCTAGAGAGATACATTTACCGGTACTTCTCGGATATTGTGAAACGAGAGAGATTATACAGCACATCCCGCTCTCTTTATCTAACGGTCTTTAGAACCGTTTTCTAAGTGAGTCATGTATCTACGAGAGGCCAAGAGTAACAATAATATTTGAATCTCTAAATTGAACGACATCCTTTTGTCTTTTTTTTCAGGTGTCTTTGGTAAAATACCCCTGATGATCCCCCTTTCATTACGTTAGGAGGGAGGGGAAACGCGTCGGGAGAGCTGTCGGTGCCGACCTCCTTGGTGGGCCCATCAGCTCTGTCCTAACTACTACATCTTGCTCTTCGACTGGAGATTAAAGTATATTTTTTAGAGGTATTGTCTAGGTGGTTTTTCACGTATCATACCTCATTATCCTATTTGTTGTGGTCTTTTTCGACTATGGAATGTTTACCATATGAGCAGTGGTACTATGGATTCTTTACTGTACGAGCAGTGAAACTATGTCTTCTTTTCTGTGTGAGCAGTGAGACATTAGATTCTTTACTGTGTGAGCAGTGGGACTATGGTTGCTTTACTATACGAGCATTGGAACTATGGAATGTTTACCATATGAGCAGTGGTACTATGGATTCTTTACTGTATAAGCAGTGGAACTATGAATGCTAATGTATGAGCAGTGAGACACTGGAATTTTTACTGTCCGAGCAGTGAGATTATGGTTTTCTCTGCCACATAATATTGTAAATGATTCACTAAAAAAAGTAGGAATGGTTATATAGAAAGTCAAGGAGAGGCGAGTATATTTTTTTAGCCTATTATCTATTAAAGTATATTTTTTAGAGGTATTTTCTAGGTGGTTTTTCAACCATTCCATAGTCCCAAAGCTCGTATAGTAAAGCAACCATAGTCCCACTGCTCACACAGTAACGAATCCAATGGCTCACTGCTCACACAGAAAAGAAGACATAGTTCCACTGCTCGTACAGTAAAGAATCCATAGTCCTACTGCGTGTACAGTAAAGAAGACATAGTTCCACTGCTCATACAGTAAAGAATCCATAGTCCCACTGCTTGTACAGTAAAGAATACATATTCCCACTGCTCATACAGTAAATAATCCAGTGTCTTACTGCTTGTACAGAAACTAATCCAGTGTTTTACTGCTTGTTCAGTAAAGCATCCACAGTTACACTGCTCATACAGTAAATAATTCATAGTCCCACTGCTCGTACAGTAAGGTATCCATAGTACGACTGCTCACAAATTAAAGAATCCAGTATCTCACTGCTCATACAGTAATGAATACATAGTTCCACTGCTTGTACAGTAAAGCATCCATAGTCCCACTGCTTGTAAAGTAAAGAATACATAGCCTCACTTGTCATACAGTAAAGAATCCATAGTCCTACTGAATGTACAGGAAAGAATCCGTAGTCTCACTGCTTGTACAGTAAAGAACCACCATCTGTGTTGATGATTAAACTATAAGTATTAGTAAAATGAATACAAAAAGTATATACCTTAGTCATTGTTGCATTCCTTGGTATGAAAAAATAATTTTAAATATTTCTGTACTATCCTATGACATATTTGTACTATGTAATAAGATCACCCCTAATCCTTCATTTTTCCATGCTGAAGAAGCCAGGTTTTGTTTCCAAACTAATAACCATAAGTTGTAATATTACTTTCTTCAAGAAAGGCATCCAAGTGCTCCTTCAGCTCAGAGTTCAGTGAATCAACCATTACAACATGTTGTGTTGGAAGGTTCCAAAAGATCATTGCTCTTACAGTAAAGAATCCATAGTCTTACTGCTTGTACAGTAAAGAATCCAAAATCTTTTTCATTGTACTCTGAAAAATAACCTGCTGTAATGAAGAATAAACATTCTTTCCTTTCCACATAGAGGATGCTCTTATGTCCTTGTCGATGGCGAAGGTGTTAAAGAACATCAATAAATAGATCTCCTCTATTGTCCCTTTGTTAATTTTAGGGTATCATGCTGAATGTGCTAAGGGATTGCAGTGCCAAAATGTTGACATTTTCTAAAAATGACAATGTTATAAAAATAGAAGCTTTTTCGAGAAGTTCATTTTGTAACTAAAATCATCGCATTGTCACAAATGTCATTTCTTTACAAAAGTGTCATTTTACATAAGCCGCACTGATAAAATTGGCTTGTTGAAAGTGACACATTTTTCTGCTTCTCTTGTGTATTAGGATGTCATTTTGATAAAAATACATTTCCTGGAATGATGTTATTTCTGCAAATTCATCGTGAGATGTAAACCCTGTCACTATTGATACAGGGGTATAATGTTTTTTTTTTCATCAAGTAGGAAATAATAAAAATATATTTTTGTGCTGCAATTTCTACTTGGACCCCTCACACTGAGTCAACCTAGTCCGAAAATATCCCACACCCAATTAATGGACATCACATAACCCAATACTAAACTTCTTAATTAATGTAATTTTCAAACATAAAAAAAATGTAAAATATTATTGCAATTACACATGTTTTGTTAGACACATGTTTATTTCTTTTGTGAGTTTTGGAACAACACAAAAATACAGAGGAAAAAAAAAGGCAAATTGGACTTAATTTCACCCAAAACCCCCAAAATGGTCAAAATTGTTGGCAACTTTCCATAATTGTGGGTAAACATCTTGGTTTCAAGCATGAGACGCTCGTTCAAACTCATCTATGGCAAGTAACAGGTGTGGGCAATATGAAAATCACACCTGAAACCAGATAAAAAGGGGAGAAGTTGACTCAATCTTTGCATTGTGTCTGTGTATGGCAGAATAAGTATGGAGAACAAAAAGAGGAGAAGAGAACTGTCTGAGGACAGTAAAAGATGATCGTACAAACTCATCTGTGGCAAGTAACAAGTGTGGGCAATATGAAAATCACACCTAAAACCAGATAAAAAGGGGAGAAGTTGACTCAATTTTTGCATTTTGTGTCTGTATGTTCCATACTTATCATGGACAACAGAAAAAAGAGAAGAGAACAAAAATTGTTGAAAAGAATCAACAATCTCAAGATTACAAGTCCATCTTCAGAGATCTTGATGTTCCTTTGTCTACAGTCCGTAACATATTGAAGAAGTTTACATCATATGGCACTGAAGCTAATCTCCTTGGACATTGACAGCTGGGAAAAATTGAAGAAAGGTTGCAATGCAGGATAAATCCCCAATCAAGTTCCAAAGAAATTCAAGCTGTCCTGCAGGCTCAGGGGGCATCAGTGTCAGCACAAACTATCAGTCGACATATTAATGAAATGAAAAGCTATGGAGGAGACCCAGGAGGACCCCACTGCTGACACAGAGACATCAAAAAGCTAGACTGCAGGTTACCAAAATGTACATGAGTAAATCAATATACTTCTGTGAAAGCATCTTGTGGACAGATGAGACCAAGATAGAGCTTTTTGGTAAAGCACATCATTCTACTGTTTACCGAAAATGGAATGAGGCCTACAAAGAAAAGAACACAGGACCTACAGTCAGATATGGTGGAAGCTCAAATATTTCTTTCTGGTTGATTGATGCTGGGTGCCTTGACTGTGTGCAAAGCGTCATGAAATCTGCAGATTACCAAAGGATTTTGGGTCACAATGTAGTGCCCAGTGTCAGATAGCTGGGTTTGCATCCTAGGTCCAAGGTCTTCCAGCAGGACAATGACCTGAAACACTTCCAGAAGCCCCAGAAATGGATGGAATCAAAGCTCTGGAGAGTTCTGAAGTGGCAGCAATGAGTCCAGATCTAAATCCCATTGACACCTGGGGAGAGATCCTAAAATTCCTTCAACAGAAACCAGAGGTGCTCACATTTTTCTTTATTACTACACTTCTGAAGAAAAACCCAGTTTAATAATGCAAGGGAACATTTCTCAATCGGGTGACACAATTGTGGTTCACTTCCTCTGATTTCATTTTTTGTGTTACAAGCTGGTGCTGATAATAACGGCTGACGTCTATTAAGTAATACGCAAAATCCGCCGTTACTGAGCACAGACAGTAAACGTAGGACAGGGTTCAGTCAAGGTTCTAACCCTGCACTTTAAATGTTTCTCAAGAGAACAATGTGTTTTGTTTCTTTATTTTTTTTAATAACTGCATTATTGCATTTGTTATATTAGCCACTGATGTTTGTTTGAGCTTCATGCAGCAGAAACAGAATCAGTGCAATAGAATAATCTGGTTTTCAAGGGTTAATATAAAAACTATTAAAGGGTTAGTCCACTACAACACTACAAAGCATAGTGGCCACATCGGAGAAGGCTTTTTCTCAGTACCGTATGTTGTCCATTCTGCCTGTGAGAGGCGCTATCGCTTTCGCTCATCCCCCATCACGTGACCCGATTGCATTGACTTCTGATGTTCGGTGATGTCATGTCAACTTCCAAAATTGGAAGGTGACCCGGCGTCACTGAGGTGGGACCCTGTGTCCATGAGTGACTGGGCTGAGGGCGGAGTTTCATCGCACATCACAGCCCAGCATCGCTCCTGCTTGCGGTGAAGGAGAGAGCGTGCGAGATGATGGACTGTGACATGCAGGGAAACTCCGCCCACAGCCCAATTACTCAGGGAGACTGATATGTATGTGAACTGTACATAAGGTGTAATTGTGTGACAGATCTACAGTATAATGCGGGCGTCACACGAGACGATCTATCGTGCAATACATCGTCGGGGTCACGCTTTTTGTGACGCACATCCGGTGTCGTTTGCGACGTCGTGACACCTCCAAGTGACGCTGAACGTTCGCAAATCGGCCACAAATCGTGAGTCGTGTACACATCGTTTATTTTTAAAATATCGTTTATTTTTCTTTGCGCCGGTTGTTCATCGTACCCGGGGCAGCACACATTGCTCCGTGTGACACCCCGGGAACGATGAACTCAGCTTACCTGCGTCCCGCAGCACCCGCCGGCTATGCTGAAGGAAGGAGGTGGGCGGGATGTTACGTCCCGCTCATCTCCGCTTCTATTGGCTGGCCGCTGTGTGACGTTGCTGTGACGCCGAACGTCCCTCACCCTTCAGGAAGAGGATGTTTGCCGCCCACAGCGAGGTCGCTCAGCAGGTAAGTACGTGTGATGGCGGTTTAACGACTTTGTGCAAAACGGGCAGCAATTTGCCCGTGACGCACAAACAACGGGGGCGGAGGCGATCGCTCGTGCAATCGCACGATAGATCGTACCGTGTGACGCCCGCATAAGAGTGCATATCATTGTATTAATATATATATATATATATATATATATATATATATATATATCATATATCATATACAGGTGTATGTATGTGTGTGCGTGTCTGCACTCTCACATGTACAATCACAAAATTTTGCACAGCCACCTCATATGACTCAGGGAACATCATAGACTATGTTTTGAGGGGAAAATTTAACCCCACGCTTTACAGTTATTCACCAAAAAACCTGCTTACATTAAAGTCAATAAAGTCAATGGAGCTGGGAGCTACAGGACATTAATAGGGGCTGTGATTGGTTGTTATAGGCAACAAAGGACATTCTTAGTATAAGAAGCTTATGTGTGACGTAATACAGTATATGATTTTGGTAGAGACAGAGACACACACGCAAAGACAGAGACACATAGAGACAGACACACACACACACACATACACACAGAGCCAGACACACATAGAGACAGAGAGACAGAGACACACAGAGACAGAGACAAAACAGAGACACATAGGAGACACACAGAGACAGACACACAGAGACAGACACACACACACAGAGACAGACACACACAGAGACACACAGAGACACACAGAGACACAAAGAGAGAGAGACACACACACAGAGACAGACACACACAGAGACACACAGACGCAAAGAGAGAGAGACACACACACACACACGCACACAGACACACAGAGACACACAGACACAAAGAGAGAGAGAGAGAGACACACACACACACTCAGACACACAGAGACACACAGAGACAGAGACTCACACACAGAGACAGAGACACACAGAAGCACACAGAGACAGAGACACACAGAGACAGATACAGACACACTGAGACAGGGACACAAACAAAGGCACAGACACACAGAGACAAACAGACATACTCATGGACACACAAGACAGAGACAAACAGGCACACACACAGACACACACACAGAGAGCGTGTGAGGCAGGAGAGAGAGGCAGACAGACATAGAGAGAGAGACAGAGAGACAAAGAGACAGACAGTTATTATCCTGGGCAACGCCGGGCACTACAGTTAGTGTATATATGTAGTAGGAGGGGAGAGAAGAGGGGTTAGATGGCACATGGGGCTTTATTATTACTAAATTGCATATGTTGTTGCTTTTATATGTATAAAATATACCATAAAAAGAATAAAATAAAAATTCTGAACAATATTAACATTTATTGCAAATTCTAGAAGGCAGCCATATATCATCCCATTTTGCTCTTTTTGCTTTTCTGTACCTCTAGGTTCTTTTTTTTGGGTGCTGGGCAGAAAAAGTAAAAGTGTAAATGACTGCACTCTTTATCGTAATCAGAGGCCGCTGCTTTCTCAACTTCATTTCTACATATTTTTTATTTGTCATTTGTTAACCAGAAGTGTAATGATTCATTATTAATGAATGTGGTTTGAGCAATTTCTGCTTTTTTTCCAATACAAATATTTATTGTATCTTTTTAGGGGCGGACACAGACCGAAAAGAGTGACTTTGCAAGAACAATATTTGGGACTTTTTGAGCCCAATAATGGACAATTTCACCGATTTTGGAGGTGGCATTCGCCTTTTCACTTCTTGGGCTCTAGTGAAGTTGGACAGGTTACTCTAATAGGGACAGGTTCTCCCCTGTATCTTTCAATGGCACACACACACAGAAAAGAACTCTGACTTTTTGGCTTCCGTAGGTCCTTGATGTTTTTTTCCTAGTGTGCCAGGTACCGATTGCCGTGATCAATTGTATTTTGCATTTATTGGTCAAAATATTAAACTATCATGGAGACAACAATATCTATCAGAGAAGACCGACCAAGGTTATTAAAGGGACGGGTGAAAGGCCTTGATACCAATCAAGACAGGTTATCAAATTTAGGGGTTCCTTAGTTTGGAAAAAACAATAACTTACAATGTACAAATGTATTAAGGGACAGTAGGAAGAGCTGTATAATGATCATGAGACAATAACAAGGCGGCATCCTCTATGCCTAGAGGAAACAAGGTTTAATCATAATCACAGATGGTGATTCTTTACAGTGCAAGCAGCAAGTTTGTGGATTCTTTACTGTACAAGCAGTGAGACTGTGGATTCTTTACTGTACAAGCAGTGAGACTGTGGATTCTTTACTGTACAAGCAGTGCGACTGTGGATTATTTACTGTACAAGCAGTGAGACTGTGGATTATTTACTGTACAAGCAGTGAGACTGTGGATTTTTTACTGTACAAGCAGTGAGACTGTGGATTCTTTACTGTACAAGCAGTGAGACTGTGGATTCTTTACTGTACAAGCAGTGCGACTGTGGATTATTTACTGTACAAGCAGTGCGACTGTGGATTATTTACTGTACAAGCAGTGAGACTGTGGATTTTTTACTGTACAAGCAGTGAGACTGTGGATTCTTTACTGTACAAGCAGTGCGACTGTGGATTATTTACTGTACAAGCAGTGAGACTGTGGATTATTTACTGTACAAGCAGTGAGACTGTGGATTTTTTACTGTACAAGCAGTGAGACTGTGGATTCTTTAGTGTAACAGTTCTCTAACAAGGAGCTTAACAGCAAAATTCACAACAGGTTTTTGATCCCTAAATTGCCTAAAAAATGTTGGGGTTCAATTAGAATTAGTATTTAAGCGTCCTCCTCATCATGCTGTTCACATTTTGACATCATGAGACCAAGTCGACACCTAACAATTGATCAGCAGTACCGTGCCACTGTGAAGCTTCAAGCAGGAGGTTCTCAGATGGAAGAGCCCACTGAGCTTAGAGTGTCACAGAGTGTCACCAGCAGGTTGTACAGAGATACAGAGAGACTAGAAGAGTCAAAGAAAGAGGTGGATGTCCTTTTGCCACATCCCAGTAGACAATAACTCGATTTGTTAACAGCATGAGACACAATTGTCAAGCTGTAATTGATGTTTAAGGCCACAATTGCAAGTTTTTGAGTCATTGACATTTGTTAGTAGGGGATTTACTCACCAATATTGTTGGCTTTGTTTCAATAAATTGGTTGAGTTGAGGAAATCCCCGTTGCATACTTCTACTTAAACACCCTACTTTCATGAAAAAGTATCACTGTAATGTGTGAACTTTTTACGTTTTACATAAACTTCATTCGAAAGCCAAATATCCCTAGCTTTTTGTGAGTAGTGTATATACATGTATATACATATACTAGTGAATACATGCAGTGGATGAAATAAGTATTGAGCATGTCACCAATTTTACAAGTAAATATGTTTCTAAAGGTGCTATTGACATGTATTTGTCACCAAATATCAGTAACAACTCATATAATCAACAGGTTAATAAATCAAACCATTGATGTCTATAAATTAAGTTAGCTGTAATAATGAGAATTAATACAGGAAAAAAAATAATGAACACATTAAGAAAGAGAGGTGCAAAAATCCATGGAAAGTTATGACACAAGCTGAAATCTATCAGTGATTAGAAAGCAATCCTGCCACTTAATGAAAAAAATACCATCTAGTTCAACTGATGGCTTATAAAAAGGTGTCTCATTACCAAGGTGCCACACAAGAAACATCTCATGATGGGTAAAACCAATGAGCTGTCTAAAGACCTTTGCTACTTTATTGTTACAAAACATACTGATGGCATTGGTTACAGAAGAATTTCTAAACTACTGAATGCTCAAGTGAGCACCATTGGGGACATAAACTGGAAGTGGAAACAACATTATTTCACTATAACCAGCTATGACCAGGTGCTTACTGCAAGATTTCAGACAGGCGAGAGAAAATAATTATCAAAAGAGTTGTCCAAGAGCCAAATTCAATCTATGGAGAGCTACGGAAAGACATGGAATCAGCAGGTACAATTGTTTCAAATAAAATAATAAGTAATGCGCTCACTCTCCATGGCCTGTATGCATGTTCACCACAAAAGACTATATTGCTGAATGAAAAGCATGTGCAAGCATGTTTCGAGTTTATTCAACAACATTTAGATAAGCCTGTCAAATAGTGAAAGAAAATAGTCTGATCAGATGAGACCAAAATTGAATCCTTTGGAGTCCAGAATGCACAACATGTTTGGAGGCCAAAAACCAAATCACCCCCCAAAACACAACACCAACGGTAAAATGTGGAGGTGGGAACATTATGGTGTGCGACTCATTTTCAGAATACAGCACTAGTAAACGTCATATAATTGAAGGAAGAATGAATGGACAAATGTAGTGAGACATTCTTAATAAAAATATACTGACATCTACGAGGATGATACAGATGAAGTGAGGTTGGACATCTCAGTAAGACAATGATCCCAAACACACAGCCAGGGAAACTCTCAATACATTTCAGAGAACGAAAATAAAGCTGCTAGAATGGCCGAGCCGATCACTGGAGCTGAATCCAATAGAAAATGTATGGAAGTGTGATGATCAACCACTAGGTGTCACTAGATGCAACTAGAGGAGTGTAGTCAAATAAGCCAGAGGTCAGAAGCCAGGAAGTCACATAAGGTGCACAGGAAGAAAGCGGAGCTGAGGTCAGGGAACAAGCTGGAGGTCAGAAGCCTGGAACTCACGTAAGGTACACAGGGAGCAAGCAAAGCTGAGGTCAGGGAATGAGCCAAAGGTCAGAAGCCTGGGGAAAATATCTGAGTCAGGGGCACTGGCGAAAAAAGGGTCACTAAGGTCCGGGGAAGAAAGACAAGATCAGAACAAAGCACATATGGGAGCCAGAACACTCCCAGCAGAGCAGGAACTACAACTGGCGGCGTTACGGTCAAGATCACTCCCTAAAGAAACAGCAATCACCTGGAACGAGGCGCCTGAAAACAGGCTCCTCACAACACCAGCGCAGGACTCGAGGCCGGGAACAACCCATCCACCAGAGCATAATACAAAACAAAGCATTGGCTCTGCTGGAGATCAGAGCATCGTGGATCAAAATCATGACAGGAAGGATCTAAATCTCAGAATTCATAGAAGGAGCCCACGTGACCTTCAGGATTTGAAAACCGTTTGTGTGGAAGAATGGGCCAAAATCACACCTGAGCAATGCCGGTGAGTAGTATTTCCATGAAGGAGGCGTCTTGAAGCTTCATCACCAACAATGGCTTTTGGACAAGTATTAAATACATTTCAGTAAGCGCATTCAACACATTTTCCCTGTGTCATTTCTCATTATTACACATTGCTAAATTTATGGACAATGGGAAAACCCCTTAAATGCAACATAACTAAATAATAAGTATAAAACTTTGTCGCTTCTGATTTTTCAAGGGACATATATGCCGATTTTGAAATAATGTTAAATGGCAAGAACAGGGCATTATATTTCTCAGAATTTTGCCGGCTAATATTTTACTTTGTTAACGAGAATAAATCATGATGCCTGGAGGATGGTGTTTCAGTATATCAAGGATACCTTTATTTGTTTTTCCCAAACCTGGATAAATTTCAATAGTCATTTATTAATCCTCACTGTCTACCTGTGTAACAGTATAAGGCTGCTTTCACACTTGCGTTGAACGGTATCCGTTGCTATCCGCCACCTTGAGGAATTACGGTAACCGTTGCAGGAAACCGATTTATTCCTCATAGACTTCTATTAGCTACGGATGGCCTTGCGTTGCATCTGTCAGCCGACACTGCGTGGCATCAGGCTGGCAGATGGAACGCTGCATGTAGCGTTTTTCTGCGCTTAGCGGACCGTCAAAAAAACGCAACCTGCAGGATTCCGTTGGCGTCCATTGTTTTTATAATGGATGCCTATGGTGGTGGATTCCGTTAGAATCCGTCATTTGACGGATTCCGTTAACGTAACCGTCTTTACACAACTGCGCATGCCAGATATGTAAAGTCAAGAAAAAAAAACTATAACGGATTGCGTTATTTTGTACTATCCGTTGCATCCGTTGTGCCACTATATGCAACGCATTCATTGCATCCGTCACACAACGCAATGCAGTGGATGCTGTTCAACGCAAGTGTGAAAGTAGCCTAAACTGGTGCTATAGATTTGTGCAGAGGATTTCCTCAAAAATAATTGATAAATGTTGGACTCGTATGATAACCCCTTCAATGGGTCTCATTAAAGGGAACCAGTCACCACTTTTTTGGCCTATAAGCTGCGGCCACCACCATTCTAACATGCTGTATATAAGCGCCCAGGCCGCTGTGAGAACATAAAAATATACTTACCTAACGGTGGCGCGGTTGGCCATATGGGCATCTCCGTTCACCAGTGCCGGCGCCTCCTCTTTCGTCCATCTTTGTCCCTTTTCTGAAGCCTGGATGCATGACGCGTCCTACGTCATACACACAAAGTTTAGATTGTCCGTTGTGGCTCGGTAGCTTGGAGCATTCCGGGCCACGCTCCCACCTATGGCTAAGTGCAGGAGTCTGCTCTCAGGAGCTCACGCTTGGGATTTCAGTAAACCGCTTGCTAGGAAAGCTAGTGCCCCCTATCTCTGAGCTGGGTGTGAACAGTCCATAAAGGCCCTGTCTTCTGCAGGTTAATTGCCGGGTCGCCTGAAGCTTCTCCCCGACCTAGGGTCCGTGTACCCCGACGTGCCTTCGATCCCGGACCGGTGATAGGACCAGGCTGCTGACTGTCCTCCTTGACGGGTTCCAGGCACCTAGCCTCAATCCCCAGAGACCAAGGGTCCGACTCCTCTAGGTCCAGACTACTGTCTGCGACCTAGTTTACTTTTACCCTGGGAGCTCCAACTCCCAGCTTCCTCAGAGCTCCTCACAGCTCGAGGGCTACCACTTAACTGAATTCGACACCGCCCACCTCCTTGTCTGACCCCTAAGTAGGCGGCCCTCTTCCTGCTTAAGCAGCCCACTGGTGTGTCTGACAGGTGTGGTGCAAAGTGTATCTAGGATTTGTGAATGCTGATGGAGGTAGTACTGCAGGATGGAGACCCAGAACCATGGGGGTTTGAGTTCTGCACTGAAGAAAAAGAGCGTGCAGTACCCTGTGACGACCTGAATAGTCCAGGGGCATCACATAAGCCTTTATGCTTCCCTAGCAATCCTCACCTTACTAATTGTGGTAAACACATGCACATTGGCGGGTCTCTTGAACCTGAGAAAAACAAACTGGAGTTTTTCTGCGCCTTTATAGAGTATGTTACTCACCCCCACTTGCTAGCTAACTAGGGCCCAGGCATTTCTTTTTTTCTCTGGGGTTTCTCTTCCTGTGTCAGTTGGCACAGTTTTCATATGTATTTCCTCTACTGGCAGGAAAGTCCTGGAATTTAAGCCTGTAAAATCTACCAGGACTTGGAGGTGCATGGTAATATCAACATCAGGATAACCTCAGTCCCAACCATGCTACCCACTTGGGCAGCTAATCCATTACCTACCTAGTTTGCATTGTAAGCCTATATGCTTCCTTAGCAATTCTCACCTCTCTAATTATGGTAAACACATACAGATTGGCTGGTCTCCTCAACCTGAGAAAAATTACGCTTTTTGCATCTCAGACTGAGGCTGTTCTTCATCTTTTTATGCTCGTCTGAAGCCATCACTAAACCTTAGGGTGATGCGCCTTTATAGAGTGCATTACTCACCACCACATGTTAGCTAACTAGGGTGCGGGAATTTCTTTTTTCTACCAAGGTTCTCCTCCTGTGTCAGTTGGCACAGTTTTCATGTGTAGGACCTCTACTGGCAGGAAAGTCCTGTAATTTAAGCCTGTAGAATCTATCAGGACTTGGAGATGCATGGTAATATCAACGTAAGGATGAACTCAGTTTTAACTATGTTACCCACTTCCATTACTCACTCCCACATCCTAGCTAACTAGGGTGCAGGAATTTCTTTTTTCTCTCAAATTTCTCCTCCTGTGCCAGTTGGCACAGTTTTCAGTTGTAGGACCTCTATTGGCAGGAAAGTCCTGTAATTTAAGCCTGTAGAATCTAATAAGATTTGGAGGTGCATGGTAATATCAACATCAGGATAACCTCAGTCCCAATTATGTTACCCACTTACATTACTCACTCCCACTTCCTAGCTAACTAGGGTGCAGGAATTTCTTTTTTTTTCTCGAGTTTCTCTTCCTGAGCCAGTTGGCACATTTTTCATGTGTAGGACCTCTACTGGCAGGAAAGTCCAGTAATTTAAGCCTGTAGAATCTACCAGGACTTGGAGGTGCATGGTAATGTGCCGCCCCCGTGCCAGCAGCTGCCACTGCTCGGATCCGGACCTTCAGGGGTGGTGGCTCGAGGGTCTCCGGACCCGGGGGTCACGCGGACACGCCGAATAAAATGGGGGATGTAGATGTACGGGCAAGGCCGTAATAGGTTTGTTACGCCACCCACGGTGTGTTATGAGGTGGGACACCACCGCTGCTGTTACGGGGCACCCGGGGGAGATGTTGTGCAGCAAGACTCGATGGCTCTGGTGGAGGAGGGGGAATGATGACCTCAGGGGGTGTTGGTTTACTCACTTTTAGTAAAACACACAAGTCTCTGGTAAACCAAGGTGGTGGTGGCTGGTGCCACGGCCGGTTGCGTTTGGGATCCCCCACCGGGCTGGTGGTCTCTATCCTTTTCCTGCACTGTTTAAGTAGAAAAGACTTCCCAGTTTGAAACGTAGGAGTCTGCTCCTGGCTGGATGTGGCCTAAGGAGCCGTGCCCGCAGACGCTGGCCTGTGGGATCTATGGGCCCTGGCGGTGACCTCTTATCCCTAATCGGTGGGCTGTTGTCTTCTCTGAGGGACTTTGGGTGGGACAGGACCTCTAGTCCTGGCCTCAATCGGTTAATTAACCAGTTCCACTTCTTTCTGGCTCCTGGCTTCAGGGTCCGAGTACCCCCCTTTGTGCTACGGTTTCCGAGTCGGTTCACCGTGTCGGTACCGGCGGACTACAACCCTGTCCCGGTCCACCTCGGTTCCACCGAGCCATCTTCCCATCTACTGCTGACGGACACTACCGTCTGCCTCCTAGCTAAGGCACCAGGGCTCCTACCATGGTACCTGTCAGTCAACTTCAGGCCTGATACACAGGCCTGACCTCCATCCCACACTCCTCTGTCCTTGAACTCTAAGACTGATCTGACTTACTTTCCCGCCCCTGGGCTGTCTGGACCCCTAGGTGGGCATGTTCCAACCGCCTGGTCACACCCACTGGTGTGTCTATCTTTCCCTAAAGGGGGTGACTAGGGTTTAATGGTTGGCTGTGTGTTTCCTAGTGAGGGAAGGTGTTATGCAGGGGCCTATTTGTGACTACTTGGTTTTGCAAGGGCGTCACACTAATATCAACATCAGGATAACCTCAGTCCCAATTATGTTACCCACTTGCATTACTCACTCCCACTTCATAGCTAACTAGGGTGCAGGAATTTCTTTTTTTTTTCTCGAGTTTCTCTTCCTGAGCCAGTTGGCACATTTTTCATGCGTAGGACCTCTACTGGCAGGAAAGTCCTGTAATGTAAGCCTGTAGAATCTACCAGGACTTGGAGGTGCATGGTAATATCAACATCAGGATAACCTCAGTCCCAATTATGTTACCCATTTGTGTGACACCCTGGACCCAGGGGTCACAGGTAACAACACCACCCACACCACACACAACCCCCCATCCCTTGTGAGGACACACCAGTCACCCGAAAGGGAGACCTGATGCCTCCCTCAGGGCGAGTAGAGCACACCAGGTGGGCGGAGTGAGGCGGAAAGGCACGCCCACAGAGGAGACTACTGTCCGGAGGCAGGACATACAAACAGATTAAGTTGTAGAGTGACAGTGACAGGAGGTGTAGAGGAGTAGAGCTGTCTGGGATATATGCACAAATAAAGAGTGGTCGTGCACCACTGCCTGTCACCTGCGGTACCGCATATGCCCGGGGTATTTAGTTGCCGGTGATTCAGTCCAGAGCAGGGTGCATGTCACAAAATAAGATCCAAGGATGATGATAAGGTAAGAAAGAGGACCGCACTCCTTCGCTGTGCTGGAAACTTTATTCAGACAGGTGCAAGGTCAAAAGCTGGAGGCAACCTGTATGCCAGCTCCTGCTATGGACGACGGCCGTTTCGCCTATATAATTAGGCTTCCACGGGTCCACCTGTGGTAGTAGAGCACCACCCCTTTTATAGGAGTGCATACAGGTTACGTCACAACCACGTTAAAAACAATGGGGAATGACATAACATTAAAATTACATGAATCATGCATGCAAATACAAAAAATCATGATACATACATTTAATGTATGTTACATGATTTACATTAAAAAACCAAGACTCGAGGTACAGGAAAAAAAAAATGGGAGTTCAATTATCACAAAAATCGAGATGCAAGATCGACATGGTCATTCAAACCTAGGTCACCCTGCGCTCCATAGTTTATTATTAGTTTTGCCTCTATCTGTAATAATAATAATTTCTGTAAATCACCCCCCTGAGGAGGGAGGGTGACCCTCTTGAGGTCTGCGAAGCGTAAAATATCCGGGTTACCATCATGGTGGTCCCGTATATGGGAAATCAACCTAGGTGACTGTCGCGGGCGGAGGAGGGGACGCTACGCTCTCCCACTGCTCGGGTCCGGCTGCTGCTGCTCGGTGGTGGCTCGAGCGGTGGGCCGGATCCCGGGGACTCGAGCGGCGTTCCTCGCCCGTGAGTGAAAAGGGGATTGATTTTGGGGATGTATTGTCCGTGACGCCACCCACGGTTGTGGTGAGGTTGTGACACCACCGATGCTCTGGACGGGGATCCCGGGAGCGATGACAGGGAGCAGCTTTGATGTTAGTTCTCCCCTCCGTGGGTAGGGGGGGTGGTTGTCCCGGGGCCTGGTGATGGGGTAGGGATGGATGGCAGGCGGGTTACGGGGCCTGGCGAGGTGCAGGGTCGCGGGGGCAACGCTGTGCCGCACGGCACGGTGGTACTCACTCAGCCAATGATGAGGACACAGTTCTCGGTAAAACACACGGCTGGATGGACGGGTCCCACAGGCGGCTGCGGTGTTGTTTCTCCCGGCAGGTTGATGGTGACTGCCTTTCCCTGCACCTATGTTGTGTAGTGGTTCCAATGGGTTCCCACCGGTAACCCGCTCCCCAGCTTTGGATATGGGCTGAAGGAGCCCCTTTTGCCCGCAGGCTCTGGCCCTGGGAACTTTAGCCTTGGTGGTGACTGTGTTTCCCTCTCTCGGTTGGACGGTTGCCTTCTGTCGGGACTTGGCTGCTGGGAAACCCAGGAGGTTCCCTTCGCTAACGGATTTGGCAAATTCACGGCGACTCCTAGCCTTGCCGGGGTCCGTAAGCCCCTGCCGGATGGTGCTGGCTTCTCTTTGCGTACCGGTCCGCTACCGCCGGGCCAGCGCCCGTCCACGGTCCTTACGGTAAACTCCGATAGGCCACTCCTGCAGACGGTCACCACCGTCTGCAAACCTTGCTGATCCATCCGGGCCACACACCCGGACCAACTTCAGGCTGCTCAACTGCTACTCTTACTCCTCTCACTTTCACTCTACAACTCATCTGCTGCTTTTCCCGCCTCCAGGACTGTGAACTCCTCGGTGGGCGGGACCAACTGCCTGGCCCACCCCCTGGTGTGGACATCAGCCCCTGGAGGAAGGCAACAAGGGTTTTCGTCTGACTTCGGTGTGCCTGACCGGGAGTGTGGGGTGTGTTGTGTTGTTCTCTGTGGCCCCTGGCTTGTCCAGGGCGCCACATGACCCTTTTCCGGATGCAATTGAATTGTAGTGCTCCCTAAATCTCACGTACAAACACCTTATCGTTTTGCCTATGTAAAATCTGCCACATGGGCAGAATATCACATAGACAACGAACTTGGTTTTGCACGAAATAAATTCCTGGATCTTATGCATGTGTGCTCCAATCTGCAGGGACCGGCCAGTAACATGTACCGTTAGGTCCAGAAATATTTGGACAGTGACACAAGTTTTGTTATTTTAGCTGTTTACAAAAACATGTTCAGAAATACAATTATATATATAATATGGGCTGAAAGTGCACACTCCCAGCTGCAATATGAGAGTTTTCACATCCAAATCGGAGAAAGGATTTAGGAATCATAGCTCTGTAATGCATAGCCTCCTCTTTTTCAAGGGACCAAAAGTAATTGGACAAGGGACTCTAAGGTCTGCAATTAACTCTGAAGGCGTCTCCCTCGTTAACCTGTAATCAATGAAGTAGTTAAAAGGTCTGGGGTTGATTACAGGTGTGTGGTTTTGCATTTGGAAGCTGTTGCTGTGACCAGACAACATGCGGTCTAAGGAACTCTCAATTGAGGTGAAGCAGAACATCCTGAGGCTGAAAAAAAAGAGAAAATCCATCAGAGAGATAGCAGACATGCTTGGAGTAGCAAAATCAACAGTTGGGTACATTCTGAGGAAAAAGGAATTGACTGGTGAGCTTGGGAACTCAAAAAGGCCTGGGCGTCCACGGATGACAACAGTGATGGATGATCGCCGCATACTTTCTTTGGTGAAGAAGAACCCGTTCACAACATCAACTGAAGTCCAGAACACTCTCAGTGAAGTAGGTGTATCTGTCTCTAAGTCAACAGTAAAGAGAAGACTCCATGAAAGTAAATACAAAGGGTTCACATCTAGATGCAAACCATTCATCAATTCCAAAAATAGACAGGCCAGAGTTAAATTTGCTGAAAAACACCTCATGAAGCCAGCTCAGTTCTGGAAAAGTATTCTTTGGACAGATGAGACCAAGATCAACCTGTACCAGATTGATGGGAAGAAAAAAGTTTGGAGAAGAAAGGGAACGGCACATGATCCAAGGCACACCACATCCTCTGTAAAACATGGTGGAGGCAACGTGATGGCATGGGCATGCATGGCTTTCAATGGCACTGGGTCACTTGTGTTTATTGATGACATAACAGCAGACAAGAGTAGCCGGATGAATTCTGAAGTGTACCGGGATATACTTTCAGCCCAGATTCAGCCAAATGCCGCAAAGTTGATCGGACGGCGCTTCATAGTACAGATGGACAATGACCCCAAGCATACAGCCAAAGCTACCCAGGAGTTCATGAGTGCAAAAAAGTGGAACATTCTGCAATGGCCAAGTCAATCACCAGATCTTAACCCAATTGAGCATGCATTTCACTTGCTCAAATCCAGACTTAAGACGGAAAGACCCACAAACAAGCAAGACCTGAAGGCTGCGGCTGTAAAGGCCTGGCAAAGCATTAAGCAGGAGGAAACCCAGCGTTTGGTGATGTCCATGGGTTCCAGACTTAAGGCAATGATTGCCTCCAAAGGATTCGCAACAAAATATTGAAACTAAAAATTTTTTTTTGGGTTTGGTTTATTTGTCCAATTACTTTTGACCTCCTAAAATGTGGAGTGTTTGTAAAGAAATGTGTACAATTCCTACAATTTCTATCAGATATTTTTGTTCAAACCTTCAAATTAAACGTTACAATCTGCACTTGAATTCTGTTGTAGAGATTTCATTTCAAATCCAATGTGGTGGCATGCAGAGCCCAACTCGCGAAAATTGTGGCACTGTCCAAATATTTCTGGACCTAACTGTAGGTTACAAAACCTACAGTTCCCACACCGGTAGTTACCCGGTGGGCAACATTTATCCAGCCATGTCGATGGGCTGGTAATTCTGTTCTTTACTAGCATGTCCCGCAGATTGTTGCAGTGTCTGAACGTGACCAAGGGTTTCGCCTAAAGGGGGCTTTACACGCTACGACATCGCTAATGCGAACTCGTTGGGGTCACGGAATTGGTGACGCACATCCGGCCGCATTAGCGATGCAGTTGCGTATGACACCTATGAGCGATTTTGCATTGTCGCAAAAACGTGCAAAATCGCTCATCGGTGACAATTGGGGTCCACTCTCAAAAATCGTTACTGCAGCAATAATGAAGTTGTTCCTCGTTCCTGCGGCAGCACACATCGCTCCGTGTGACGCTGCAGGAACGAGGAACCTCTCCTTACCTGCCTCCACCGGCAATGAGGAAGGAAGGAGGTGGGCGGGATGTTACGTCCCGCTCATCTCCGCCCCTCCGCTTCTATTGGGCGGCGGTTCAGTGACGCAGCTGTGAAGTCACTGTGACGCTGAACGAACCGCCCCCTTAAGGGGGCTTTACACGCTGTGACATCGCTAATGCGGAGTCGTTGGGGTCACGGAATTTGTGACGCACATCCGGCCGCATTAGCGATGTTGCTGCGTGTGACACCGATGAGCGATTTTGCATCATTGCAAAAACGTGCAAAATCGCTCATCGGTGACATGGGGGTCCATTCTCGATTATCGTTACTCCAGCAGTAACGATGTAGTTTATCGCTCCTGCGGCAGCACACATCGCTATGTGTGACGCCGCAGGAACGAGGAAGCTCTCCTTACCTGCCTCCCGGCCGCTATTTGGAAGGAAGGAGGTGGGCGGGATGTTCCGGCCACTCATCTCCGCTCCTTCTCTTCTATTGGGCGGCCGCTCAGTGACGTCGCTGTGACGCCGCACGGACCGCCCCCTTAGAAAGGAGGCGGTTCGCCGGTCACAGCGATGTCGCCGGGCAGGTAAGTATGTGTGACGGGTCTGCGCGATGTTGTGTGGCACGGGCAGCGATTTGCCCGTGTCGCGCTGTGACGCCCTGGGCAAGCCAGGGGTCACAGGTCATGACACCACCACACCCTACACCCCGGATAGGTACACCAAAGCTACACAAAAATCCTTGTTGCCTTCCTCCAGGGGCTGATGTCCACACCAGGGGGTGGGCCAGGCGGTTGGCTCCGCCCACCGAGGACTTCACAGCCCTGGAGGCGGGAAAACCAGGCAGATCAGTTTAGGGAGAGTGAGAGTTCAGCTAGGGAAGTGAAGGAGTAAACAGTGAAGTGGTAGAGGAGCAAGAGAGGAAGGAGAAGGAGGACAGTGAGAGTAGTGACAGAGAAAGTGACAGTTGAGAAAGCCTGAAGTTGGTCCGGGTGTGTGCCCCGGACTGAGAAAGGTTAGCAGACGGCGGTGACCGTCTGCAGGAGAGGCTACTTGGAGGTTGCCGAAAGGACCGTGGACGGGCGCTGGCCCGGCAGTAGCGGACCGGTACGCAAAGAGAAGCCAGCACCATCCGGCAGGGGCTTACGGACCCCGCGGCAAGGCTAGGAGTCGCCGTGAATTTGCCAAATCCGTCAGTGAAGGGGACCTCTGGGTCTCCCAACAACCAAGTCCCGATTGAAGGCAACAGTCCAACCGTTAGAGAGAGACAGCGCCTCCTCCGGCACATATCCAAGCCGGGGAGCGGGTTACCGGTGGGAACCCATCGCTACCAACAAAGACTTAGGTGCAGGAAAAGGGACCGTCACGTCAACTACCGGGGAAAAGCAACAGCAGCCGTCGGTGGGAACCGTCTTTCCAGCCGTGTGTTTTACCGAGAACTGTGTCACCGTCTCAGGCTGAGTGAGTACCACAGTGCCGTGAGGCACAGCGCTGCCCCCGCATCCCTGCACCCCACCAAGCCCTGCACCGGCCTCACCATCCCTCATCCCCCAACTCTTCACTGGGCCCCGGGACGACCACCCCCTACCCACGGAGGGGAGAACCAACAACTTTGCTGCTCCCTGTCATCGCTCCCGGGATCCCCATACAGAGCAGCGGTGGTGTCTACACAATCACCACAACCGTGGGTGGCATCACGGACAATAAACTATCCCAAAAACCAAACCCCTTTCACTCACGGGCGAGGAGCGCCGCTCGAGTCCCCGGCATCCGGTTCTTCGCTCGAGCCACCGAGCAGCAGCAGGCCGCAGCAGCAGCGGCGGCCGGACCCGAGCAGTGGGAGAGCGCAGCGTCCCCTCCTCCGCCCGCGACAGCGCAACAGATGGGGGTGGGTACCCACGCTAGCGATATCGGGAATGATATCGCAGCGTGTAAAGTAGCCTTTAGAAGGAGCCGGTTCGCCGGTCACAGCGACGTCGCCAGACAGGTAAGTAGTGTGACGGGTCTGTGCGATGTTGTGCGGCACGGGCAGTGATTTGCCCGTGTCGCACAACAGATGGGGGCGGGTACCCACGCAAGTGATATCGGTACTGATATCGCAGCGTGTAAAGCGGCCTTTAGTCATCTCACTTAGGTCGGAGTCTTTCTCAAGAATGTGCCAATTTTTACACACCGTTGTCCTGATAACATTTTCCAGGGGTCCAAACTTAAAACTGAACATGAACCTCTTTATACTGTCACCCTTGTCCCTAAAACCAAATCTCCCATCGGGTTGGTCACCTGTGGATCTCACTCTCTCGTACACACTGCTGATTAATTTTTTGGGATAACCCCTTTGTTGTAATCTTTCTTGGAGATCCAAAGACTGTTGTAAAAATGACTCCTCCGTGTTGTTGACCCTCCTCACTCTCAAAAACTGGCTATAAGGCAGGGCCCTTTTGGTGTGGACTGTATGGGCACTCTGAAAGTGCAAGAGCGAATTTGTCGCTGTGGGCTTTCTGAACACTATAGTGTGGATCTCGCCATTATAAATAGGGACCTCCACATCTAAAAAACTGAGGGTATTGCCACCAAAGGAGGAAGTGAAGGACATATTCATTGTGTTGACGGTGTTGAGATGACACACAAAGTCAGAGAACAAGGCCTCCGTACCGTCCCACACAATGAAAATGTCATCCACATACCTCATAAAATGGTTAATATATCTCAAATATGGATTGGTGTCTGAGAAAACATATCTGCGTTCGAAGGCCCCCAAAAATATGTTGCCATGGCACAAGATACAGGGGTACCCCCGCACTGCAAGTACCATTGGTCCAAAAACATAAAAGTGTTCTTTGCTAGAACAAATTCCAGGGCCTCCCCCACAAAATTACAAAAATGTTCGCTCTTGCCACTCTGTGCAACCATCTCTTTAACCGCCTGCACACGCATATCTTGTGGGATACGGTTGTACAGGCTTTCCACATCAATGGATGTCAATTTGTAATTCTCCTGCCACGTCATACCCTTGAGAAGTGTCAAAAAGTCACCGGTGTCTTTAACATAAGAAGGGATATGCTTCAGAATAGGTCTGAGCAGCCAATCCAGATAATGTGACAGGGGCTCCGTCAGCCAATCCCTGCCACTATCGGACGGCCAGGTGGATCATCCCTTTTCTTATGTATCTTGGGTATGCAGTACCAGTGAGGTTTTTTAGGGTGAGGAGGGATCAACTTGTCAGCCTGCGCACGCGAGATGAGACCCAAACTTACATATCTATCCAAGAAACGCACAAGCTGTTTCTTATACCCTTGGATAGGATTAGAAGACAAAGGAGTATAGGTGGTTCTGTCCGACAATTGTCTCAAACATTCCTGGACATACTTCTGACGGGTTAGGAGGACAACGTTGCCCCCCTTATCTGCCTCCCGGAACACCGTGTCCTCCCAACCCCGCATAGTATGTATAGCAGAAAGCTCTGCCTGGCTAAGATGTTGGATGGGTTTTTTATAAATCAATGCCTCAATGTCCTTCAAGACCGAGTCCTGAAAGACATCAATGAGGTTACCAGGTGCAGTTGGAGGGTAAAAATCTGATTTTACTCCTTTTGTGAATTTTGGAGGTTCACTGGCAGCAGTAATTAACTCAGGGTGTGATACCGCTTCGGGTTCATTCAGACTCAAAAAGTCCTGCATCGTGGACCGTGGATGAGTCAAACGCCCCGGTGATATCAAACACATCATTATCCACCCACAAGGTAAATGCCCCTCTGGAATCATACCAGACGTGCTGGGTGCCACTTGAAAATGATTATATAAGTGGATCTTCCTGATAGCCTTAAAAAAATCCACCTTAAAATCTGCAAAGTCAAACTCCTCAGGAATGCAAAACTTGAACCCTTTAGATAATACAGAAATCATATCCGGGGACAACGTATGCGAAGACAAATTGATGATTGAATCAGGGGGAGATTGGAGGTCTTGATTCAATTCCTCCAAGAGACCGATTTCCTCTTGTGGCCTCGGCCTCTTCCCACCCCCCGTCGGGTGCGTTTTCTACAGGGGCGGCAGGTCTAGGTAGGGCAGGTGCTATACTAGAGGGCCCTGGTATCACGTCCTCAGAACCACTAGATTCCGAGTCCGTGGTCCAGTATCCTCTGTTAGAGCCTCTAGTGCCTTTCCTTTTAATATATGACTTCTGTCTATAGTTTTTAGCCTTGTCCTTAAAGGGGGCTTTACACGCTACGATAGCGTTAATGTTTTGTCGTCGGGGTCAAGTTGTTAGTGACGCACATCCGGCATCATTAACGATATCGCAGCGTGTGACACTGACCAGCGACCTTAAGCGACCTCAAAAATGGTGAAAATCGTTCACCATGGAGAGGTCGTCCCAAACTCAAAAATCGGTAAGGGTGGTTTATCCAGGTGTTTCATTGCTCATGCGGCAGCATACATCGCTATGTGTGACACCACAGGAGCGAGGAACGTCTCCTTACCTGCCGCCGGCCACAATGCGGAAGGAAGAAGGTGGGCGGGATGTTACGTCCTGCTCATCTCCGCCCCTCCGCTTTGATTGGCTGGCCGCTTAGTGACGTTGCGGTGACGTCGCTGTGATGCCGAACGTCCCTCCCCCTTGAAGGAGGGATTGTTCGGCAGTCACAGCGCCGACGCCGACCAGGTAAGTATGTGTGACGCTGCCGTAGCGATAATGTTTGCTACGGCAGCGATCACAAACAATTGCATGCGCGACGGGGGCGGGTACTTACACGCTCGCTATCGCTACAAATTGCTAGCAATATCGCTACCGTGTAAAGCCCCCTTAAGGCCCAGTCACACTAAACAACTTACCAGCGATCCCAACAACGATACAACCTGATAGGGATCGCTGGTAAGTTGCTAGGAGGTCGCTGGTGAGATGTCACACTAAGCGACGCTCCAGCGATCCCACCAGCAACCTGACCTGGCAGGGATTGCTGGAGCGTCGCTACACGTGGAAGCATGCTGCGCTTGGTAACTAAGGTAAATATCGGGTAACCAACCCGATATTTACCTTGGTTACCAGCGCACACCGCTTAGCGCTGGCTCCCTGCACACCTAGCCACAGTACACATCGGATTAATTACCCAATGTGTACTCTGCTACGTGTGCAGGCAGCCGGCTTCTGTGGACGCTGGTAACCACGGTAAACATCGGGTAACCAAGAAGCCCTTCCCTGGGTTACCCGATATTTGCCTTCGTTACCAGCGTCCGCCGCTCTCACACTGCCAGTGCCGGCTCCCTTTTCCCTGCACACATAGTTACAGTACACATCGGGTTAATTACCCGATGTGTACTCCGGCTACGTGTGCAGGGAGCCGGCACTGACAGCGAGAGCGGCGGACGCTGGTAACGAAGGTAAATATCGGGTAACCAAGGGAAGGGCTTCTTGGTTACCTGATATTTACATTGGTTACCAGCGTCCGCAGAAGCCGGCTCCTGCTGCCTGCACATTTAGTTGTTGCTCTGTCGCTGTCACACACAGCGATGTGCGCTTCACAGTGGGACAGCAACAACTAAAAAATGGTCCAGGACATTCAGCAACAACCAACGACCTCACAGCAGGGGCCAGGTTGTTGCTGGATGTCACACACAACAACATCGCTAGCAACATCGCTAGCAAGTTGTGCCTCAGCAGCGATGTTGCTAGCGATGTTGCTTAGTGTGACGGGGCCTTTAGTCCAGCAGAAAATCTGTTTTTTCTCATAATCTCTCTTATCCCTCAGGAACTTCTCCCTTTTCCTGTTTTTTATCTCAGTTTGCACAATCACCAGTTTTTTTATCTAATTTCTGACAAAATGACATCCATTCATCATTAGACATCCGCATACGAGTATCATGTCAAGTTCAGACACTAAAACAGCATAATCTTCCTCATTTTTCTTAAGTACTAAATGTAATAATTTTTTGGAACACTCCAATTGAATGTCCTCCCATTGCTGGGCAAACACACTGTCCTCCTGGAAATGGGAGAGGGTCTTTATAATCCGAAGACCCCGTGGGACCCGGTTGCATTCCACATAAGATTGCAGTGACTGTATTGTCCAAAACAATGTCACCTCCTTCTCAGCCAGGTTTTGTATGTGATATTCCAGTGTCTTTATCCCAAGTACCTCAGTGTCCTTCTTGGTATTACATGACGCATCTATCAGGAATAAACTGGTCTCCAATGTAAAACTCCCCTTCCCAATCTATACTTAAAATAATGACACAACAACGACTTTATTGCTCAAATGGCCACAGCTTTTATTTAATCATATATATATGTACCTAAAACTCATGGCTCAACATGCCACCCATTGTTAACACATAACCTGTACATATGTCGCGGGCGGAGGAGGGGACGCCGCGCTCTCCCACTGCTCGGGTCCGGCTGCCGCTGCTGCCGCAGCCTGCTGCTGCTCGGTGGCTCGAGCGATGGGCCAGATCCCGGGGACTCTAGCGGCGCTCCTCGCCCGTGAGTGAAAGGGGTTTTGTTTTTTGGGATAGTCTATTGTCCGTGACGCCACCCACGGTTGTGGTGATTGAGTGGACACCACCGCTGCTCTGTCTGGGGAGCCCGAGAGTGATGGTATGGAGCAGCCAGTTGTTGATTTGCCCCTCCGTGGGTAGGCGTTTTGGTGATCCCGGGGCCCAGTGAGGGGGCTGGATGGTGGACAGGCGGGTTATGGGGCCTGTGGAGGTGCAGGGGCGCAGGGGCAGCGCTGTGCCGCACGGCACGGAGGGACTCACTCAGCCAGTAAACACGACACAGTTCTCGGTAAACAAACGGCTGGTTGGACGGGTCCCTCGGACGGTTACGGTGCTGATGTTCCCTGCAGTTGACGGTGACGGTCTCTTCCCTGCACCTATGTGTAGTCTGTTGGTAGCGATGGGTTCCCACCGGTAACCCGCTCCCCAGCTTGGATATGAGCCGGAGGAGCCCTTCTCTTGCCCGCAGGCGCTGGCCCTGGGAAACTGGTGCCTTGGCGGTGGCGGTGTCTTCCCTTAACGGTCGGACTGTTGCCTTCAATCTGGACTTGGTTGTTGGGAGACAGAGGTCCCCTTCACTGACGGATTTGGCAAATTATGGCGACTCCTAGCCTTGCCGGGATCCGAAAGGCCCCTGCCCTGGTGCTGACTGTTCTTTGTATACCGCTCCGGTACCGCCGGGTCACCACCCGTCCACGGTCCTTTCGGCAACCTCCGAGCAATCACTCCTGCAGACGGTCACCGCCGTCTGTCAACCTTGCTGTCTCAGTCCGGGGCACACACCCGGACCAACTTCAGGCTTTTTGCTGTCACTTTTCTCTTGTCACTTCCACTACTGTCACTTGCTCCTTTACCCCTTCCTTCTACTTCAAACTCCAAACTCTATCTGCTTACTCCTCACTCAAGCTCTTCCCTGAGCTAACTGCCGCCTCCAGGGCTGTGAACTCCTCGGTGGGTGGAGCCAACCGCCTGGCCCACCCCCTGGTGTGGACATCAGCCCCTGGAGGAAGGCAACAAGGATTTTAGTTTTGACCTCGGTGTTCCTGCAGGGAATGTGGGGTGCGTGTGGTGTTGTGACCTGTGACCCCTGGCTTGCCCAGGGCATCACACATTATATATATATATATATATATATATATATATATATATATATATATATATATATATATATATATATATATATATATATATATATCTAACCAACACACCTGATAGATCCGTCCGAGAGTCCAACCCTCCTTCCTATCCCCGGCCGTAACCTCCAACCGGCCCAGAGGACCACCTCGGCCGTGACCAACCGACCCGAGGTGTGGGGTAACAACGAACAACGAACAACGTTCCATCGTTAATTACCCCTCCCCAGAACCTGCAGGACCTCCGCCCACAAAATTCCAAACCAATCCGAAGCCACTCCCCCTGAGTGACTTCATACCAACCAACCGACTGTCGGTACTCCCAACCTCTCTGAACGGACCTATCACCCCAGCTGTGACAAATTGTCTTTTTTTTTGGAACAATATACAAATTCCCCGCTGTTTTTTTTTTTTTTTTTTTTTTATTATTCTTAGGGCAGGCGGGTGGGACACAAAGCCTGGGCAGCAAAGAGGAGGTCACCAGGGCACAGCCCCCTTTATACCCCCTAGTACCACCCCACCCCTTCCTTAGTTCCCCCAATCACCTCCACCGACACTCCCACCAATCCTAAAGCCCCGTACACTGCCCCCTAGCCAAATCCCTTAACCCCTTCCTACCCTGACCCTTCCACTCGTCATGGGGCCTATTCACCCCTATGGGGCTCACTGCCCATCTATCAGGGATAAACGGGTCTCCAATGTAAAACTCCCCTTCCCAATCTATACTTAAAATAATGACACAACAACGACTTTATTGCTCGAATGGCCACAGCTTTTATTTAATCATATATATATGTACCCAAAACTCATGGCTCAACATGCCACCCATTGTTAACACATAACCTGTACATATATATATATATATATATATATATATATATATATATATATATATATATATATAACCAACACACCTGATAGATCCGTCCGAGAGGCCAACCATCCTTCCTATCCCCCGGCCGTAACCTCCAACCGGCCCAGAGGACCACCTCGGCCGTGACCAACCGACCCGAGGAGTGAGGTAACAACATTCCATCGTTAATTACCCCTCCCCAGAACCTGCAGGACCTCCGCCCACAAATTCCAAACCAATCCGAAGCCACTCTCCCTGAGTGACTTCATACCAACCAACCGACTGTCGGTACTCCCAACCTCTCTGAACGGACCTATCACCCCGCCACAGACCGGCCAAGTGACACCTTACTTGGCCCGGGCCCTCCACACCCCCATCGCTTGCTCCAAACCATCCCTCAAACCCAACATCCACAAATCCAAACCTACAGTTAGGTCCAGAAATATTTGGACAGTGACACAATTTTCGCGAGTTGGGCTCTGCATGCCACCACATTGGATTTGAAATGAAATCTCTACAACAGAATTCAAGTGCAGATTGTAACGTTTAATTTGAAGGTTTGAACAAAAATATCTGATAGAAATTGTAGGAATTGTCACATTTCTTTACAAACACTCCACATTTTAGGAGGTCAAAAGTAATTGGACAAATAAACCAAACCCAAACAAAATATTTTTATTTTCAATATTTTGTTGCGAATCCTTTGGAGGCAATCACTGCCTTAAGTCTGGAACCCATGGACATCACCAAACGCTGGGTTTCCTCCTTCTTAATGCTTTGCCAGGCCTTTACAGCCGCAGCCTTCAGGTCTTGCTTGTTTGTGGGTCTTTCCGTCTTAAGTCTGGATTTGAGCAAGTGAAATGCATGCTCAATTGGGTTAAGATCTGGTGATTGACTTGACCATTGCAGAATGTTCCACTTTTTTGCACTCATGAACTCCTGGGTAGCTTTGGCTGTATACTTGGGGTCATTGTCCATCTGTACTATGAAGCGCCGTCCGATCAACTTTGCGGCATTTGGCTGAATCTGGGCTGAAAGTATATCCCGGTACACTTCAGAATTCATCCAGCTACTCTTGTCTGCTGTTATGTTATCAATAAACACAAGTGGCCCAGTGCCATTGAAAGCCATGCATGCCCATGCCATCACGTTGCCTCCACCATGTTTTACAGAGGATGTGGTGTGCCTTGGATCATGTGCCGTTCCCTTTCTTCTCCAAACTTTTTTCTTCCCATCATTCTGGTACAGGTTGATCTTTGTCTCATCTGTCCATAGAATACTTTTCCAGAACTGAGCTGGCTTCATGAGGTGTTTTTCAGCAAATTTAACTCTGGCCTGTCTATTTTTGGAATTGATGAATGGTTTGCATCTAGATGTGAACCCTTTGTATTTACTTTCATGGAGTCTTCTCTTTACTGTTGACTTAGAGACAGATACACCTACTTCACTGAGAGTGTTCTGGACTTCAGTTGATGTTGTGAATGGGTTCTTCTTCACCAAAGAAAGTATGCGGCGATCATCCACCACTGTTGTCATCCGTGGACGCCCAGGCCTTTTTGAGTTCCCAAGCTCACCAGTCAATTCCTTTTTTCTCAGAATGTACCCGACTGTTGATTTTGCTACTCCAAGCATGTCTGCTATCTCTCTGATGGATTTCTTCTTTTTTTTCAGCCTCAGGATGTTCTGCTTCACCTCAATTGAGAGTTCCTTAGACCGCATGTTGTCTGGTCACAGCAACAGCTTCCAAATGCAAAACCACATACCTGTAATCAACCCCAGACCTTTTAACTACTTCATTGATTACAGGTTAACGAGGGAGACGCCTTCAGAGTTAATTGCAGCCCTTAGAGTCCCTTGTCCAATTACTTTTGGTCCCTTGAAAAAGAGGAGGCTATGCATTACAGAGCTATGATTCCTAAACCCTTTCTCCGATTTGGATGTGAAAACTCTCATATTGCAGCTGGGAGTGTGCACTTTCAGCCCATATTATATATATAATTGTATTTCTGAACATGTTTTTGTAAACAGCTAAAATAACAAAACTTGTGTCACTGTCCAAATATTTCTGGACCTAACTGTATGTCCGTGAGATGGACCCCATCTCGTCTCAGATACTGCTCAGTGGACTCCTCCAGCTCTCTATGTCGCACCACCGCACCCCCATTTCGCGCCACAAACCTACCAATCGCCCGATTCAATTTGACCCGGGCCCTGTTGATCCGATCCACCGACCTCGCAAAACGCCACCGCGTCCGGGCTATAACATCGGACCAGACAATTACCATTCCCGGGAAAGCCCTCCACAAATGCAACAAGTCCATCTTAATATCCCTCTTCACATCCCTCGCCGCCCTCACTCCAAGGTCATTTCCTCCCACATGCAGAATTAAAATATCCGGTTCAGGATCAATGTGGCTATAATACGCCACCTCAGGACGCACTCTCCCCCAGGTCATGCCCCGAACTCCGAGCCATTTCACACTGGCTTCCGACATCGCCATTCCGAGCTACCGACCTTCGCGACGAATATCCGCCCGCAACGCTCCCCAATAAACAAAGGAGTGCCCCACAATCCAAACGAGGCATAGACCTATGAAAATATAAAACCATAAATAACAGACCGAACAAGTAAAAACACACTCCAAGACCCTAACTCAAGCCATTTAACCCCCCACACCAACCCTCACCTGACCAGGTGTGGTCTAACATACAGGCGAAACCTGGAAGATTCCCATCTCCCAATCCGCCGAATCCAATCGTCACTCAACCCCCACCGGGCAGCTTCCGTTGCTGCCCCAATCCGGAAGGAGTGAGATCCGTAATCCCTCGGCTCTTCCCCTGCCTGCGCCAAAGCCTTCTTCAGTACTGCAATGAACTGAAATCGTGATAACGCAGTTCCATCCACATGCCTAAGGAAAACACCAGGATAACCACCTCGCACCTTCAAAAACTCAGACACCTGCACCACCGGGCATAACTGGTGCCCTGGCAATTCAAACAACACCACAAGGGGACCCCGGCCCATCTGATCCGTTTTAGAAAAACGTAGCCGGCATTCCACTCTATCCACCCCCAGCATCACGTCCTCCATCAACAGACCACCAATCGCTTGCCTAGCAGGGCTAACCAATTCGCCAATGCGAAAGGCACCAAAAAACGCCAATATGAACGCTACCGAAAACAATGCCCGTTCATAAGGGGACGAACAGAGCTCCCCCAAACACCCCACCAAGCGGACCAACAAAGGAAACGATATAGGCCGACGTGTGTCACGTGACCGTACCCCTTTTCGAAAACCCCTCATCGCCTGCCGCACCAAGAAATCCTTTGTCGCGTCCCGGACCCCCTGCATTTTAAACAAGAACGCCAACGCCGCCAACTTGAAACCTATCACCGCGACAGACCGACCTAATGAAAATTCCCCACTAATCAACGTCAAAACCCCCAAAACCCGACCAGTGTACCCAGGCTCCATAAATTCCGACCTTTCCAACTCCTCCCATGCATGCCACACCATCTGATAATAGCACCAAGTAGCCTCGGCCACCGATCTCCTAATTCCTTCAAATGCTACACTGACGCCAGTTCCCACAGCCATTCTGGGCACGGTTCTCCATCCTCTTCTGCTCTTGGCACCAGTCTCCTGAACCTGTGAAACTGAAATCGAGATAGCGCGTCAGCCACCTCGTTTTGAACCCCGGGAACATGCCACGCCACCACACAGATGTTTAGAGCCAAGCAAAGTAACACCAGATGCCTCAAATACCCCACTACCGGAGGTGATTTGGCCGACAGTGCATTAATAGAATGCACCACCGCCATGTTATCACAATGCATGCAAACCTTCTTGCCTGCAAATTCCGGGCCCCACAACGCCACTGCCACTATAATGGGAAACAGTTCAAGCAGCGCCAAATTCTTTACCAACCCGGTTTCCATCCACAGCCGTGGCCATTTCCCAACGCACCAATGCGTTTGTGAGATCGCTCCAAAACCCGTCGCTCCTGCAGCGTCCGTAAACAATTCCAGCTGGCTATTGGATAATGCCCTGCTCATCCACAACGTCTTTCCGTTATATTGGTCGAGAAAAGTATCCCACACCAGCAGATCCCCTTTCATCACTTTTGTCACTCTGACAAAATGATGATTCGGAGCTGACACCCCCGCGGTCGCACTTGCCTATCTCCTATTAAATATCCGCCCCATCGGCATAATACGACAGGCGAAATTCAATTTTCCAAGCACCGACTGCAAGTCCCGCAACTTCACCTTCTTAGACAGATGTAACGACCGCACCGACGCCTTCAGATCACGCAGCTTGCACTCCGGCAACCGGCATTCCATAGCCACTGTATCAATTTCGATACCTAAAAAAAACAGGGCCGTCACCAGCCCTTCCGTTTTTTTCTTTGCCAATGGAATACCCAGACTCCGTGCTATTCGCTCTAACGTAAATAACAACAAGGAGCAAACCGAGGAGCCCGCCGGTCCAACGCAAAAGAAATCATCCAAAAAGTGAATCACTGAATGGACTCCTGCCACGTCCCTGACTACCCATTCCACAAAAGAACTGAACACCTCAAAATAAGCGCACGAAATGGAACAGCTCATGGGCAGGCAACGATCCACGTAGTATCCCCCATCCCACATGCACCCCAAGAGATGAATACTCTCTGGGTGCACCGGAAGTAAACGAAAAGCTGCTTCCACGTCCTCCTTCGCCATCAGGGCCCCTCGCCCGGCTACCCGCACTAACTCCCAAGCCTTGTCAAACGATACATAACAGACCGCTGACAACTCAGGTGAGATCCCATCATTTACAGACAAACCTGCCAGATACGATAAATGATGAATGAGCCGAAATTTATTCAGCTCCTTCTTGGGTACCACCCCCAGTGGCGAAATCCTTAAGTTGGAGAATGGCGGGTCCTTGAACGGGCCCGCCATCCTCCCCAACTTCACCTCCTTTTTCAGCTTTTCCCTCACCACCTCCGGATGTTTTTTTGCGGATCTCAAGTTACTCGGGCGAAACACCGGCGCTTCAGATTCGAACGGAATCCGAAAACCCTCCGTAAAACCTTTCAACAACAGCTCCGCCACCCGCACATCCGGATATCTATTTAAATAGGGAAGCATCACCTCTACCCTCACTGGCGTCCTTCCTTTTACCAGACCCCTCTCCTGCCTTTCCTTTTCCTTTTTTGAAACACCTGGCCAAAGAGTGGGAACCTCCACAACCGGAACACTCGTGTTTGAGCCGACATGACGCCCCAAACTTACATTGCCCTTCATTAAATTGCCAACAGGCACCTTTTCTCTGGCCGGCCGGGGACCCGCCACTCGCACCCGGGCTCCCGGCACCCCCACGAAAGGGCTGAGCCGGAGCCGTCATCAATCGCATCCACAGGGAAATATCCTTGTGGTCCCACCGGATGCCAGGCCGCAGAGCCTTCCGTTGCCGGAACTGCTCGTCATATCTCAGCCACCCTAAACCACCATACACTCTATACGCCTCCCCAATGTAATCCATGTAACCAAAAAGGGCGGAGCAATGCTCCGGCTCCTTTTCCCCAATCACGCTGGCTAAAATCGCAAATGCCTGTAGCCAGTTAGTAAAAGTTCTCGGTATCAGCCTGTACCTCCTCTTCTCCTCATCCTCCTTTTCTTTCTTGGAGTCACTTGGCTTCACTTTGTCCAAGTTAAACTTCTCCAAGGGGAGCAAGGAAAAAAGTTCCACATACTCCCCTTTCCATATCTTCTCCCTCACCTCCTTTTTCAAATGCACCGCTAATGGACTTTCAAAGCACACATAAACTTCACTTCGTGCCCTATCATCCAACCGCACAACCTCGTCCTCTTTTTCTTTTTCTGCTTCCTTACTCACCACCGCCGCAGCCGCTACGCCGTCCGCCTGCCCCACTGTAACGGGGTGCCAGGGGCGCCTCTGGGCTTGTAGTCGTGGCCCCTTCTGTCAGGCTTACCCCTGGCTCCGCCGTCACTATCGGGACGGGAGATGTCTTGGTGGGGCAGAGTGTGGTGGTGCAGATGTCGTCCGGCGCACAAATACTCTTCAGGCATGGTTCAATGCAAATAACAAACATGTTTTATTCTTCGCAATTCTCCACACTTGGCAGTAACAAAACACAGTGCTGTGGCGCTTCCTTTAGCTGAGGGAAAGCCTGCCCTAGCGTCCCCTCAAGTGGGTGACTTGCCTGACTACTCCTCTTCGCCCGGCTCCCACTTCTGGCTACCCACAGCCCGGACCCACACCGGACTGCTTCACCCTACGAGGTTCCGCCCGCTCCTGTTCTCTCCGGCTTCCCTGAACTTCAGCTCCCTTCTTTCTTTCTTTCTGCCCACTCAGCTCCACACTCTGCCCCTGGCTGTTTCTTCTCTCCCGTCCCGGACACAACTGCCTTCAGCACACACTTCCTTTCCCCCTAAGCTGCCGCCTCCTCCTCCCTCCTCTACAGTTTCTATGGGGACAGCATTAACCACTTCAGAGAAAACCTGTGCTTCCTTGTAAGGGGTCTGCCCACCCCTTACATACCTCCCTCTCTTTAAGCCTAAGCCTCCCGGCAAGGCACAAATCTAAAATCACATTTTAAAACTAAACAAAGTCATTTTAATGAAACTGCGAACATGTTTACCTGAGGGCACCCGCAAGGGCACACCAGTCCAGCGCCCGGAGTTCCTCCTGGAAGCTCCCGGTCTTAGTCGTGCCCGGAGGCCGTCGGCAGGCACTCCCGGTCTTAGTGGAGTTTCTGCCCGGAGGCTTTTGCAGCACTCCCGGTCTTAGACGGTAGCTGGCAGGAACACAACTCGGCAAAAATCTTCTTAACGACGCGGAGGGAGCCCCTGGCTCAGTCCAGCATCAGGCTCTCTTCCGGGCTCAGCAACTGTAACGGTTACAAACAACACACCTTCTTCCGGCTCAAAACAACGCCGGTATTGAACAAAAACAGGCCTGCCATCTTCCGGTCTTGAAAAGTCACTCCGGATGATATGCACGTTGCCATTCGGCTCGTTGGGCCTGCACGTACTCCGACAGGGACTGTCCGGGCAACCGGCGCAGCCTCCGGAAGGGCTCGTAGTTGGCGGGTTGCTCCAACGTCTCGGGTGGGAGAGTTCAGCTAGCACCGGTCTTTGCTGCGACCGCCGCCGGTATTGGCATTCCTCCCACTCGCTTTCCTGTTGCCACTGTGCGGCCTCTTGTGTAGTGGGCCGCTCCGGTCCTCCTGGCACAGCCGGTAGGTTAAGGGTGGGTCCTTCCGCAGCCGCAGTCTGCTTCGGGCGTCCTCTGCCCAGGCTAGTCACTACTAGTGCGGCTACCGCAGCTTGCTGTCTTCCTGGAGTCTCCATCTTGCTCGGAGTCAGCGTTTCTGGTAATGGCGTCGGGGTCAGTGGAGATGCTGGAGGAAGTGGAGGCGGGCTTACTTTTCCCGCTCTTGGGTATACTCCACCCCCAGTCTCACACATCAGGTCGACCCCTACGCGGCGGTTCTTCTTTTTCTCTGGAACACCGCCCACTTCACATATCTTCCATCGTGCCCTGGGACCGGCACCTCCCCTCTTTGGGCGGAGTACTCCGAATTTCTTTTTCGGCACCGGCCAGCCCCAGGCTCTTCTTTTGGCGCCAACTTTTCGCGCGCTTTCTTCCTTTTCCCAGACGATGGCCATCTTGCCGCCATCTTGTGCCCGGTCCAACGCCTCAGGCACGGTTTCTTCTTCCCACCATGGGACTGGAAATCTTCGCTGAAGATCCGGATCAGGGGCCCTTGGCACCACTTGGTCTCCAGCTTCTTGGAGCGGGTCCCCTTGCATATAATCCGGATCCTGCCGACTACGCCACATGTAACGGGGTGCCAGGGGCGCCTCTGGGCTTGTAGTCGTGGCCCCTTCTGTCAGGCTTACCCCTGGCTCCGCCGTCACTATCGGGACGGGAGATGTCTTGGTGGGGCAGAGTGTGGTGGTGCAGATGTCGTCCGGTGCACAAATACTCTTCAGGCATGGTTCAATGCAAATAACAAACATGTTTTATTCTTCGCAATTCTCCACACTTGGCAGTAACAAAACACAGTGCTGTGGCGCTTCCTTTAGCTGAGGGAAAGCCTGCCCTAGCGTCCCCTCAAGTGGGTGACTTGCCTGACTACTCCTCTTCGCCCGGCTCCCACTTCTGGCTACCCACAGCCCGGACCCACACCGGACTGCTTCACCCTACGAGGTTCCGCCCGCTCCTGTTCTCTCCGGCTTCCCTGAACTTCAGCTCCCTTCTTTCTTTCTTTCTTTCTGCCCACTCAGCTCCACACTCTGCCCCTGGCTGTTTCTTCTCTCCCGTCCCGGACACAACTGCCTTCAGCACACACTTCCTTTCCCCCTAAGCTGCCGGCTCCTCCTCCCTCCTCTACAGTTTCTATGGGGACAGCATTAACCACTTCAGAGAAAACCTGTGCTTCCTTGTAAGGGGTCTGCCCACCCCTTACACCACCACAACCACCGACGCAGCCTCTGGAACTTCAACCTCTCGCGCCGGCACCACCGGCGGCCCACCAACTGGGGGTCCCACCCAAGCCCCCGCCGGAGACCCAGGCCCGCTCTGTCCCGACCTCTCCGCCGACAACCCCTGCAACACCCCTAACAGCTGACCCCAAAATTCCGACCCCGGTAACCCTGACTGTCCAACCGTACCTGCGCCCTGCATACCGCCCCCCGCAGAGGAACCCATGCCCCCGCCCCCAGTCCCTGCAACATTAAACATATCAGTCGTCCTCTCACCAAGCTGCCTCTGAACCGAATCCGGAGCAGCCGTACCACAAACGTCCCTCAGCCGATTCATCCGTCCTGCCGCCTCCTCCTGTCCTTCTTCCTCTCCAGAATCTGAAACGCCGCTGAGGTCCTCAGGGGGGACCAGCGAGGGGACAGCCTGCACCTGGCGGCCGTCGACCCCCACGGTCACAGCACCCTGCGCCTCCGGGCGTCCCCTGCTGGGCCTTCTCCTCTTGATGCGACGCGGCGTCCTGCCACCACTCTTCTTTGCGGGTCCCACGCCTGCCTGCTGCGCTGTCATCACCACGCTTGCAGATCCTGTGAGTCTCCCACCCTGCCGACTGCAGGGAGGCCGTGCTGCTCCCGCTACTTGTAGGGAACTCCCCCCAGCCCGATCCTCGCTGGGGGGGACCGTGATCACTGATCGCCGCGCAGGGCCCTGCGGACTGCAAGACCCTGCCTCCGGACCCCTCATGCTGCCACCCCGATCTGTGCCGCCGCTCCGTTCGCTCCATCTCCCCTGCCGTCTGCAGGGAGTCTCCACCTCTGTTTCCCGATGCCGGGCACCACCCCCAGCCTGCACTTCACTGGGGGCTGCCGCCGCTCCGGTCCGGGGCCGTGCAGACCGCAAACCGGAAGTAGGCCTCGCGGAAGCTCCGCCCACTTCCGGCCCACGGGATCTTTGGCGAGGATTCCTCCCGGCGGCCGGTACCTCTCCCAAAGGTAAGTAAGGAGGGCTCCGCTGCCCCAGAGGGTCCCCAAGGGGGCTCCTTGATCTTGTTCTTCTCCCCACGCCGGGGGAGTAGCACTCCGGCGGTCGCGCCCGCCGAGCGCGCAGCACCGGCCCAGGTGATGGAGCAGCAGGCATTACCGCTCCAGCCCCGCAGACCGCCGCCAGCTGCTCCCGCAGCGCATCAACGCCCAGGACCGCAGAGGCCCCGCGCACCATGTCCAGCAGAGCTGCCAAGTCAGCCATTGTCCCGTCGGCGAGCAGCAGCACAGGTGGGACACACAGCTTGGGCAGCAAAGAGGAGGTCACCAGGGCACAGCCCCCTTTATACCCCCTAGTACCACCCCACCCCTTCCTTAGTTGCCCCCAATCACCTCCACTGACACTCCCACCAATCCTAAAGCCCCGTACACTGCCCCCTAGCCAAATCCCTTAACCCCTTCCTACCCTGACCCTTCCGCTCGTCATGGGGCCTATTCACCCCTATGGGGCTCACTGCCAATCTTTCCCCAAAGAAGGAACTGGCGTCGGCCCGTTTAGCCTGCAAACCTGTAGCACCAGGTGGTGAATCATCACAGCTCTCAGTAACCTATATGTCGGCATAGTAATGCAAAAGGTACCGTTCCACTGAAGTAAACTCTTGTGACAACAAAGCAGTGTGCAAAACAGACCTGTAGCGAGAGTCCAGAATATAAATGTGACGCCCTGGGCAAGCCAGGGGTCACAGGTAATGACATCACCACACCCTACACCCCGGATAGGTACATCAAAGCTACACCTTAAATCCTTGTTGCCTTCCTCCAGGGGCTGATGTCCACACCAGGGGGTGGACCAGGCAGTTGGCTCCGCCCACCGAGGAGTTCACAGTCCTGGAGGCAGGAAAACACAGGCAGATAGAGTTTGGAGGAGGAAGTGAGAGGAGATTAGGTTTGGAGTTTGAAGTGAGAGGGAAGTGGTAGATGAGCAAGTGAGAGGAGTGGAAGTGAAGGAGAAAGTGACAGAAGTAGAGCCTGAAGTTGGTCCGGGTGTGTGCCCCGGACTGAGACAGCAAGGTTAGCAGATGGTGGTGACCGTCTGCAGGAGAGGCTGATCGGAGGTTGCCGAAAGGACCGTGGACGGGTGGTGGCCCGGCGGTACCGGACCGGTATACAAAGAGAAGCCAGCACCATTGGCAGGGGCTTTTCGGATCCCGGCAAGGCTAGGAGTCGCCGTGAATTTGCCAAATCCGTCAGTGAAGGGGACCTCCGGGTCTCCCAACAACAAAGTCCCGATTGAAGGCAACAGTCCAACCGTGAAGGAGAGACACCGCCACCGCCAAGGCACCAGTTTCTCAGGGCCAGCGCCTGCGGGCAAAGAGGGGCTCCTCCGGCCCATATCCAAATCGGGGAGCTGGTAACCGGTGGGAACCCATCGCTACCAAGATTGAACTTAGGTGCAGGGAAAAGAGACAGTCACCGCTAACTACCGGGGAAAAGCAACAGCAGCCGTCCGTGGGAACCGTCTTTCCAGCCGTGTGTTTTACCGAGAACTGTGTCAACGTCTCAGGCTGAGTGAGTACCACCGTGCCGTACGGCACAGCGCTGCCCCCGCGACCCTGCACCTCACCAGGCCCTGCACCTGGCCTGTCATCCCTCATCCATCCCTACCCCATCAGCGGGCCCCGGGACAACCAACCCCCTACCCACGGAGGGAAGAAATAACAACAAAGCTGCTCCCTGTCACCGCTCCCGGGATCCCCATACAGAGCAGCGGTGGTGTCCACACAATCACCACAACCGTGGGTGGCGTCACTGACAATAAATCCCCAAAACCAATCCCCTTTTCACTCACGGGCGAGGAGCGCCGCTCGAGTCCCCGGGATATGGCACATCGCTCGAGCCACCGAGCAGCAGAGGCCGCAGCAGCAGCAGTAGCCGGGCCCGAGCAGAGGGAGAGCACAGCATCCCCTCCTCCTCCCGCGACATATGCACAAATGAAGAGTGGTCGTGTCGCGGGCGGAGGAGGGGACGCCGCGCTCTCCCACTGCTCGGGTCCGGCTGCCGCGGCCTGCTGCTGCTCGGTGGCTCGAGCGATGGGCCGGATCCCGGGGACTCTAGCGGCGCTCCTCGCCCGTGAGTGAAAGGGGGTTGTTGGGTGTGGGGATTGTTTATTGTCCGTGACGCCACCCACGGTTGTGGTGATTGAGTGTACACCACCGCTGCTCTGGCTGGGGATCCCGGGAGTGATGGTATGGAGCAGCCAGTTGTTGTGTTTCCCCTCCGTGGGTAGGGGTTGGTGATCCCGGGGCCCAGTGATGGAGTTGGGGATGGTGGACAGGCGGGCTATGGGGCCTGTGGAGGTGCAGGGGCGCAGGGGCAGCGCTGTGCCGCACGGCACGGAGGTACTCACTCAGCCAGTAAACACGACACAGTTCTCGGTAAACAAACGGCTGGTTGGACGGGTCCCTCGGACGGTTGCAGTTGTTTTTCCCCTGACCCCAGGTTGTTAGTGTAAGTCCTTTCCTTCGCCTCCGTGCACACTCTTCCTGCACTCCGGTTTCCAGCTGGCTCCCCGATTCAGTACCGGGGGGCCACCGCCCAGCCCCGGCTACCTGCGGTTCCACCAACTGGCTCCCCGGCTCCCTGCAGACGGCCACTACCGTCTGCCTGACTTTCTGCACAGGGGCCCGAGGCTCCAACCTAGGCCCCAATCTGCGTCTGCCTCTCTGCAGACTTCCTCTCTCCTTCACTCCTGAACTTGTCTGGGCGTGCTTCCTCCCTCAGACCAGACAAACTCCTCGGTGGGCGTCTCCATCTCCTGACTCCGCCCACCTGGTGTGTCAGTCTGAGCCCAAGGAAGAAACCAGGTCTCACTGGGGATGTCTGCTGTGAACTGCTGGGGGTGGGGGTGTGTGTGTGTTGTTACCTGTGTCCCCTGGCTTGTCCAGGGCGACACATTTGTGCACCACTGCCTGTCACCTGCGGTACCGCATATGCCCGGGGTATTTACTTGCCGGTGATTCAGTCCAGAGCGGGGTGCGTGTCACAAAACAAGATCCAAGGATGATGATAAGGGAAGAAAGAGGACCACACTCCTTCACAGTGCTGGAAACTTTATTCAGACAGGTGCAAGGTAAAAAGCTGGAGGCAACCTGTATGCCAGCTCCTGCTATGGACGACGGCCGTTTCGCCTATTAATTAGGTTTCCACGGGTCCACCTGTGGTACTAGAGCACCACCCCTTTTATAGGAGTGCATACAGGTTACGTCACAACCACGTTTAAAAACAATGGGGAATGACATAACATTAAAACTACATGAATCATGCTTGCAAATACAAAACATCATGATACATTAAATGTATGTATGTTACATGATTTACATTAAAAAACCAAGACATGAGGTACAGGAAAAAAAAAAAAAAATGGGAGTTCAATTATCACAAAAATATTGCAAGATCGACACGGTCATTTTTTTTTTTTTTTCCTGTACCTCGTGTCTTGCTTTTTTAATGTAAATCATGTAACAGGGAGAGACAGTCACCGCCAACCTACCGGGAGTGACCATCGCAGCATCAGTCACACACACAAATCCTTGTTGCTCAGTGTTGTTGACCAGTTTCTCAGGGCCAGCGCCTGCGGGCACAGAGGGGCTCCTCCGGCTCATATCCAAGTCGGGGAGCGGGTAACCGGTGGGAATCCATCGTTACCAACATTGAACATAGGTGCAGGGAAAAGAGACAGTCACCGCTAACTACCGGGGAAAAGCAACAGCAGCCGTCCGTGGGAACCGTCTTTCCAGCCGTGTGTTTTACCGAGAACTGTGTCACCGTCTCAGGCTGAGTGAGTACCACCGTGCTGTGAGGCACAGCGCTGCCCCCGCGACCCTGCACCTCACCAGGCCCCGCACCCGGCCTGCCATCCACCCCTACCCCATCAGCGGGCCCCGGGACAACCAACCCCCTACCCACGGAGGGGAGAAATAACAACAAAGCTGCTCCCTGTCACCGCTCCCGGGATCCCCATACAGAGCAGCGGTGGTGTCCACACAATCACCACAACCGTGGGTGGCGTCACGGACAATAAATCCCCAAAACCAAACCCCCCTTTTCACTCACGGGCGAGGAGCGCCGCTCGAGTCCCCGGGATCCAGCCCATCGCTCGAGCCACCGAGCGGCAGCGGCCGCAGCAGCAGCGGCAGCCGGACCCGAGCAGAGGGAGAGCGCAGCGTCCCCTCCTCCGCCCGCGACAACTTGGCATCACGAACAGGATCTTACCGCTCTGCCGTCTGGTAGAGGTGCGCCTTGTTACCGCCGGAGGTGTCCGGCCAGAAAATTTCAGAAGCCGCCATCTTTGGCGCGAAAAGTTCCCGCTCAAGCGTCTCCTCGAGTAGTGGAGGCGCGAAGGACAAAATCCCGCCCCGATAGAGGAGGAGCCGGAAAGAGGCTAAGGGGGACGAAATGGCGACTGGTCGCATGTAGCCGCGGCTATAAAAGCAGGGACGCCAGGACTCTGCAGCCATCTTGTTCCTGGGAGAGGCCGCCAGCAACATGTGGATGCCGTCCCGAAGCACAGTAGCCCCCGTGCCGGGAACCGCGGCGTGGGTGGAGATCCGGACCGCGCAGCTCTACCAGAGGCTGCAGGTCAAGATGCAGCTCCTCATGGAGGAGTGGGAGACCGACATGGCGGATGTCATAGCGACCGTGCAGAGACGCGAGGAGGAAGCTGCGGAAGGGAGGGTGAGTGACCCACACCCCGATGCCCTTGAAGGGCCGGTCATCGCGGCTTTGGGACCCGGTCTAAACCCTCTCACCCTGCTGCCTCCCTCGTCACCCGTCCCGGAAGCTGTGACCCCGCCACTAGGCCCGCTGCCACCGCAACCGGTAGCGGTACCCTGCCCGTCCGCCCAAGCAGACCGACCAGCAGCAGACGTCCGGGGCAGCCCTGAACTGCTTCCCCAGGAGCCACCGGAGCCGAGGCCCCTTGATGAAAATGTGTTGGAAGCCCCGGCAGTGATTGCACCGGGTTCCCTGCCCGAGCCCGGGTCGGTGGCGTGGATGCGGGCCAGAGTAGTTGAGTTTAACCAGCATCAACAGAATCAGATCTTCCAGATGATGGAGCAGTGGACCAGCGAGGTGGAAGCGCTGGTTGCGACTGTCCCGATGTATGTGATGGGAGCCAGCGTGATGGAACCGACGGGTGACCCACATCTCCATGTCCCACAGGGACCGGCCACTGCGGCTGGGAGGCCCGGTCCCGTCTCGGCTTTTGCACCGTCTCTGCCATTGCCTATGGGGCACCCCAGTGTTGGTCGACCTGATATGCTGGTGGCGGAGGATGGGTCCGCCTCCGCCGAAGAATCTGAGTAGGGCAGCGGAGCACCGTTGTCACAGTCCCCGTTGGGACCACCAGTGTGTGTTTAAAGTTTTAAAGTGTTGAAAATTTTTGAAAATGAAAATGATTAACCGAAGTTAACCTGATTGTCTACACTGCTGATTTGAACCAGTCGTAGCCGGCAACTGGTCCCCGTTGGGACCCCCTTCACCTTGCATAGAAACTTCTATGAACATGCCTGAGAACTTGCAAGGCAACCACAAACTTGTGGAATGTAAATATGTTTGTTACAGCTTCCAACCGTTACCGCCTCCGGAGAGGCAGATTGGAGGGAGGGCCCGCAGTGGAGCAGGCTGGGGCCCAGCCACCACCGGAACCGGTGGCTACCCTCTGGAGGTTCCAGGGGCTCCCCATGGACGTGGGTCCCCTGGAAAGGACAGATCCCGCTCGGGTAGCTTGGTGCAGGACTGGGGTCAAGGGGTGCTGCCTGTTTCTTAGGGGCAGCATCAGGGCCAGGTTACTTGGGTGGGTGAGAGCGGAAGCCGTAACCGTTAACCGTTTGCAACGTTTAAGAAAAGTGCCTCCCGTTGTGGGATGATGTTATTTTACTTGTATTGTGTTTTCTTATCTTTTTTCAGAGGAAAATAAAACCGGTGTTGGACGGGCAGCCCGCGGACGGTCTGCATTTTGCTAAGGGGGAATGTGACGCCCTGGGCAAGCCAGGGGTCACAGGTAATGACATCACCACACCCTACACCCCGGTTAGGTACACCTAAGCTAGACCAGAAATCCTTGTTGCCTTCCCCCAGGGGCTGATATCCACACCAGGGGGTGGAGTCAGGCGGTTGGTCTCCACCCACCGAGGAGTACACAGTCCTGGAGGAGGGAAAACACGGGCAGTGTGAGTTAGAGTTGAGCTCAGGCAGAGCTTGAGTGTAGAGGAGAGATTAGTTTGAGAGGTGAAAGTGTGAGGAGTGAAGTAGAAGGAGAAAAGTGACAGTGTGAAAGCCTGAAGTTGGTCCAGGTGTGTGCCCCGGACTGAGACAGCAAGGTTAGCAGACGGCGGTGACCGTCTGCAGTGGAGGCTGATCGGAGGTGCCGTGAGGACCGTAGACGGGTGGTGGCCCGGCGGTACCGGACCGGTACACAAGGAGAAGCCAGCACCATTGGCAGGGGCCTTTCGGATCCCGGCAAGGCTAGGAGTCGCCGTGAATTTGCCAAATCCGTCAGTGAAGGGGACCTCCGGGTCTCCAAACAACTAAGTCCCGATTGAAGGCAACAGTCCAACCGTATGAGAGAGACACCGCCACCGCCAAGGCACCAGTTTCTCAGGGCCAGCACCTGCGGGCACAAAGGGGCTCCTCCGGCTTATATCCAAGTCGGGGAGCGGGTAACCGGTGGGAATCCATCGCTACCAACATTGAACATAGGTGCAGGGAAAAGAGACAGTCACCGCTAACTACCAGGGAAAAGCAACAGCAGCCGTCCGTGGGAACCATCTTTCCAGCCGTGTGTTTTACCGAGAACTGTGTCACCGTCTCAGGCTGAGTGAGTACCACCGTGCCGTGAGGCACAGCGCTGCCCCCGCGACCCTGCACCTCACCAGGCCCCGCACCCTGCCTGCCATCCACCCCTACCCCATCAGCGGGCCCCGGGACAACCAACCCCCTACCCACGGAGGGGAGAAATAACAACAAAGCTGCTCCCTGTCACCGCTCCCGGGATCCCCATACAGAGCAGCGGTGGTGTCCACACAATCACCACAACCGTGGGTGGAGTCACGGACAATAAATCCCCAAAACCAAACCCCCCTTTTCACTCACGGGCGAGGAGCGCCGCTCGAGTCCCCGGGATCCGGCCCATCGCTCGAGCTGTGGCGCCCCTGACCTGGTCAGGCACCACTGAGTACTGCACCCATGCTGGGGACAGTACAATACAGGTAATCCAGAAGGCTGACAGGGGTGTGGTACACAGGCGCATAGTAATCAGCTCTCACACATGTACCCATGAGAGGACCCCTGGGGATCCCAGGAGGGGGAAAAGCCTTGACCTTCACTGGAATAGTGGAGGGGGCCAAAAGCCTCCATCTCCTCTCAAGGGGTGTGGTAAGAGAGTCTGGTTGCTAGGTGGCGTAGGCAAGAACAGGAGAGGAGGGGCAGTGAGTCAGTTAGAGCAGAACTCCATAGGGCTCAGTGAGGAGCAGACCTGTGGGGCTGTTGCTGTCTAACAGCGCCCGCGCAGTGGCTACTGACGGGGGAGAACGGTCAACTAGGAGTGCTACCCGAAATCCATCTTCAGCTAAAGAGAGAGCACGGAGTGGGAAGTAAGGAGACTGCTAGAGAGTACCAGGCCCAAACGGGCGGCAGATCCCGAAGCGGAGATAGATCCAGCTTTCTTTTGCCAAACCTGCCGGTGTGGGGCTCTCAAAGCCCACGCCACAACACCACAAAAGCCGCAGCCACGTAGCCACAGTTAGGGCCCATAGCTCACAGGAGGCAAGAAGCTGGAGTGATCTGGCCCAGGCAACAAGCACACGGCAAACGAAGGGGAGTGAGGCTTCAGCAACTTCCCTGGGTGACCCCCATAGGGACTCAAAGTCGGGGTCACCCCAAACCACCAAGGGCTAAGGAAGGCGAGTTAGTAGTCACCCTCATAAGTCAGCCTGAAGGACACCTGGTTCCCGCCTGGTTCATCCCAGCTACGCCCGGGTTACTCACCCTGCCACCTGAAGTGAGTAAAAACCCTGAAAGACATTCTGCCTGTGTGGAGTTATTCTGCGCCTTGTGGTACTACGCACCTACATCGGGCCCTGGGGCTTGCCTCACTCTCAGGAGGCTATCCCAACTAACTGCACATACCATCAGCCCCAGGCGACCCTCAACCTGCAGTGGCGGTCCCTACTGGCCGCAATACTGAGAGTGGCGTCACGACAAGAAGAAGATCTCCTACCTGTGACCAGATCCAGCCGAGTGGAGTCCCTGAAGGTAATGCACCGACACATCACTGGTGGGGCTTCACATCTGGCGTCACGAACAGGATAAGGACTAGACCTGTTCAGACAGGTGACCATGTGCCTGGGCGGTCCGCTTGAAAAATTGGAAGCGCCGCCATATTGCCACCATGAAAAGCGCGCTGAAAAACAACAGCAGCCCGCGCTGGAAGAAGTTACCGCCCACGAAGAGGTGTGGCTACCCAGAGATCCTCTGCAGAGTTCTGACCTCGCTTGTGAAGAGAGCGGAAGCGTCCAGAGACGTCGGGACAGAAAGGGAGCCAGAAGCCTGCTGCTGGGAGAGGAGCTGCTGAAAGAGGCAGAGCGGAAACTGAACAGCTTGCTACTAGAGGCAACGACGAGTCCACAGCTGGAGAATCGTGCAGAAGACGGCGCAGAAGAAATGGCGTCTGACCGCAGAAACCCAGAACCAGGCTCCGCTGCCTGGTGGTATCGGGAGCTGGCCCAGTTCTGCGACCGACTGGAGACCCGGGTCGTGGAGCAGATCCGAGAAGAACGCATGGAACTTCTGGAGATGGCTGCCGCGGTTCAGGCCTATGAAGGGGGAACCGCACGACGAGTGCCAGACCGGACGGCGACGACTCAGACCCCGATGCTGCCACCGATGGGTGAGTCCAGTATTATCCCTGCCGGCCCGGATGCCCCGACCCGTGCTGCCACGCCCGCGGTCCCTGAAGAGGCGCCAGGCGCGGCGACGCTGAGCCAGGCCGCAGCCACGCCAGGTGCGGCCCGCCAAGCCCAGGCCGCCGCAGCGATGCCCTGCCCGGCCCGCAAAGAACCGGCTGCCACCGCGACCCTCATCCGCGCCGCAGGCGTAACGCTGACCCAGGCCGCCGCCCTGCTAGGCCCGGCCCGCCAAGACCCCACCGCCGCAGCAACGCTCGTCCGCGCCGCAAGTGAGGTGCTGAACCAGGCCGCAGCCACGCCAGGCGCGGCCCGCCAAGCCCCGGCCGCCGCAGCGATGCCCTGCTCGGCCCACCAAGACCCGGTCCCTGCAGCGACGCCCAGCCCCGCCTGCACAGATCCCATCACAGCTGCGACGCCGATCCAGGCCGCCGCCAAACAGGGCGCGGCCCGCCAAGACCAGGCCGCCGCCATGCCGGGCGCGGCCCGCCAAGACCAGGCCGCCGCCATGCCGGGCGCGGCCCGCCAAGACCAGGCCGCCGCCATACAGGGCGCGGCCCGCAAAGAGATTGCATCACCATTTACCCCGGCCTGCAAGGCCAGAGCAGACACCGCTCCCCAGTCCAAAGAGGTCCCTGCTAGGAAGTCCCTGATAGGAGAGGACCCCGAATACTGGAAGCTGAGGGCTGACCTAGAGGCCCAGTTCCCACAAGAGATGGTGGATCGGTATCTGCTCCCTCCGCACACCCCCAAGAGGGTTCCGGCAACCCCTGCAGCAACCACGCCAAAGAGTCCCCCGCCTGGGCCTGCTGAAGAAAGCCCATCCCCAGCACTGCCACCAAAGGAGTGCCAAGAAGAACTAAGGGGGAGAGGAGGCCAGGAAGCTGAGGAGCTGACTCCGGAGCCACCGGCAGTGGAGCAATACTCAGAGCCGGAGATGTTACCCTATTCCCGTTGGGATGAGGAGGACTTGACACCTTCTGCTGAGGAAGATTTATCCAGCAACCTCACCTGGGAGCCTGCCAGCAGTGAAGCAGCCACCCAGCAGAATCAAGCCCGCAAGACACGGCGCCGTAGCCGAAACCAGTTGTCACCTGCTCCGCCATCCCCAGAGCAAAGAGATGACATAACGGCCAGAGACCTACAAGAAAAACGGTTCCTGAGAAGGTCCAAAGCTCAGGTCAGAGGACCCCTTTGTAGAGGAGTAGTGGAGGACTTCAGCTTAAAGTCAGGATACGGGTTCATTGTTGCACCTGGTATCAAAGAAGGTATCTTCGTCAATAGGAGAGATGTGAGAGCTCATCTGCCCAGAGGACACCCTGGCAGAAACTTAAAGATGGGAGACTCCGTACAGTTCACCATGCACCAAGGAGAAAGAGGGTGGTACGCGCTAGATGTAGTGCCATGTCCCAAAGAAGAAGAAAGAAAAGACAAAGGACCTACTGACGAGACAACTACAGATGAGGAAAAAGGTCAAGAAAGCAACAGGAGCCGCAGCCCTACAGGCCCAAGCCCTGGTGAAGAGGAGTCTGCATAAGTTCAAGTAAAGTACAGCAAGTTTTGACCAGTTTGGAAAGTTTGTTTTGCAACGTTTTAAAGTTCAAGAATGTGCCCACATAAACTATTGTGAGAAATAAACCTTAAGGCTATGAACTGGCTATAGCCACAAACTCTCGCAGTGTAAATAGTTACACCAGAGGGCACCACCACCACCAGAGTCAGCCTGTTTAGGGGCTTGGCTCGTCTGCAACCAGGAGGAGCCCGTCCGTATATAGGGCCTTGGCTCCCCTGCAACCAGAGAGCATGCCTGTTTATGGGGCCTGGCTCTCCACCACAAAGAGGGTACCTGGTCAGCACCAACTGTGGAGGCCGCCTCTGCATCCTGCCAGAAGAGGCTGAAGGCGCGGATCCACCAGGCCAGGTATACCCTGAAACCACCAGCCCATGTAAGCCGCCTCTACATCCTGCCAGAAGTGGCTGAAGGCGCGGCCAACGTGAGAGGGTTTTGGGTGGGTTAACGGACTTGTGGGTGGAGGGTGGTGATGTATGGTACCTGGTGCTTTTAAAAATGCATTTTAAAATGTTGTCTTGCAGCCCGAGGACGTGCTGGTGATAACTAAGGGGGAATGTGGCGCCCCTGACCTGGTCAGGCACCACTGAGTACTGCACCCATGCTGGGGACAGTACAATACAGGTAATCCAGAAGGCTGACAGGGGTGTGGTACACAGGCGCATAGTAATCAGCTCTCACACATGTACCCATGAGAGGACCCCTGGGGATCCCAGGAGGGGGAAAAGCCTTGACCTTCACTGGAATAGTGGAGGGGGCCAAAAGCCTCCATCTCCTCTCAAGGGGTGTGGTAAGAGAGTCTGGTTGCTAGGTGGCGTAGGCAAGAACAGGAGAGGAGGGGCAGTGAGTCAGTTAGAGCAGAACTCCATAGGGCTCAGTGAAGAGCAGACCTGTGGGGCTGTTGCTGTCTAACAGCGCCCGCGCAGTGGCTACTGACGGGGGAGAACGGTCAACTAGGAGTGCTACCCGAAATCCATCTTCAGCTAAAGAGAGAGCACGGAGTGGGAAGTAAGGAGACTGCTAGAGAGTACCAGGCCCAAACGGGCGGCAGATCCCGAAGCGGAGATAGATCCAGCTTTCTTTTGCTAAACCTGCCGGTGTGGGGCTCTCAAAGCCCACGCCACAACACCACAAAAGCCGCAGCCACGTAGCCACAGTTAGGGCCCATAGCTCACAGGAGGCAAGAAGCTGGAGTGATCTGGCCCAGGCAACAAGCACACGGCAAACGAAGGGGAGTGAGGCTTCAGCAACTTCCCTGGGTGACCCCCATAGGGACTCAAAGTCGGGGTCACCCCAAACCACCAAGGGCTAAGGAAGGCGAGTTAGTAGTCACCCTCATAAGTCAGCCTGAAGGACACCTGGTTCCCGCCTGGTTCATCCCAGCTACGCCCGGGTTACTCACCCTGCCACCTGAAGTGAGTAAAAACCCTGAAAGACATTCTGCCTGTGTGGAGTTATTCTGCGCCTTGTGGTACTACGCACCTACATCGGGCCCTGGGGCTTGCCTCACTCTCAGGAGGCTATCCCAACTAACTGCACATACCATCAGCCCCAGGCGACCCTCAACCTGCAGTGGCGGTCCCTACTGGCCGCAATACTGAGAGTGGCGTCACGACAAGAAGAAGATCTCCTACCTGTGACCAGATCCAGCCGAGTGGAGTCCCTGAAGGTAATGCACCGACACATCACTGGTGGGGCTTCACAGAGCCACCGAGCGGCAGCGACCGCAGCAGCAGCGGCAGCCGGACCCAAGCAGAGGGAGAGCGCAGCGTCCCCTCCTCCGCCCGCGACACTAAGGACAAGGCTAAAAACTATAGACAGAAGTCATATATTAAAAGGAAAGGCACCAGTGGTTCTAACAGAGGATACTGGACCACGGACTCGGAACATAGTGGTTCTGAGGATGTGATACCAGGGCCCTCTAGTATAGCACCTGCCCTACCTAGACCTGCCGCCCCTTTAGAAAACGCACCCGACGGGGGGGTGGGAAGAGGTGGAAGAGGCAGAGGCCACAAGAGGAGATCGGTCTCTTGGAGGAATTGAACCGAGACCTCCAATCTCCCCCTGATTCAATCATCAATTTGTCTTCGCATACGTTGTCCCCGGATATGATTTCTGTATTATCTAAAGGGTTCAAGTTTTGCATTCCTGAGGAGTTTGACTTTGCAGATTTTAAGGTGGATTTATTTAAGGCTATCAGGAAGATCCACTTATATAAACATTTTCAAATGGCACCCAGCACATCTGGCATGATTCCAGAGGGGCATTTACCTTGTGTGGTGGATAAGGAGGTGTTTGATATCACCGGGGCGTTTGACTCAGCCACGGTCCACGATGCAGGACTTTTTGAGTCTGAATGAACCCGAAGTGGTATCACACCCTGAGTTAATTACTGCTGCCAGTGAACCTCCAAAATTCACAAAAGGAGTAAATTCAGATTTTTACCCTCCCACTACACCTGGTAACCTCATTGATGTCTTTCAGGACTCGGTCTTGAAGGACATTGAGGCATTCATTTATAAAAAACCCATCCAATATCTTAGCCAGGCAGAGCTTTCTGCTATACATACTATGCGGGGTTGGGAGGACACGGTGTTCCGGGAGGCAGATAAGGGGGGCAACGTTGTCCTCCTAACCCGTCAGAAGTATATCCAGGAATGTTTGAGACAATTGTCGGACAGAACCACCTATACTCCTTTGTCTTCTAATCCTATCCAAGAGTATAAGAAACAGCTTGTGCGTTTCTTGGATAGATATGTAAGTTTGGGTCTCATCTCGCGTGCGCAGGCTGACAAGTTGATCCCTCCTCACCCTAAAAAACCTCACTGGTACTGCATACCCAAGATACATAAGAATAGGGATGATCCACCTGGCCGTCCGATAGTGGCAGGGATTGGCTGACGGAGCCCCTGTCACATTATCTGGATTGGCTGCTCAGACCTATTCTGAAGCATATCCCTTCTTATGTTAAAGACAGCAGTGACTTTTTGACACTTCTCAAGGGTATGACGTGGCAGGAGAATTACAAATTGACATCCATTGATGTGGAAAGCCTGTACACCCGTATCCCACAGGATATGCGGGTGCAGGCGGTTAAAGAGATGGTTGCACAGAGTGGCAAGAGCGAACAGTTTTGTAATTTTGTGGGGGAGGCCCTGGAATTTGTTCTAGCAAAGAACGCTTTTATGTTTTTGGACCAATGGTACTTGCAGTGCGGGGGTACCGCTATGGGTACCCCCGTATCTTGTGCCATGGCCAACATATTTTTGGGGGCCTTCGAACGCAGATATGTTTTCTCGGACACCAATCCATATTTGAGATATATTTGCCATTTTATGAGGTATGTGGATGACATTTTCATTGTGTGGGACGGTACGGAGGCCTTGTTCTATGACTGTGTGTCATCTCAACACCGTCAACACAATGAATATGTCCTTCACTTCCTCCTTTGGTGGCCATACCCTGAGTTTTTTAGATGTGGAGGTCTCTATTTATAATGGCGAGATCCACACTAAAGTGTTCAGAAAGCCCACAGCGACAAATTCGCTCTTGCACTTTCAGAGTGCCCATCCAGTCCAAACCACAAGGGCCCTGCCTTATAGCCAGTTTTTGAGATTGAGGAGGGTCAACAACACGGAGGAGTCATTTTTACAACAGTCTTTGGATCTCCAGCAAAGATTACAACAAAGGGGTTACCCCATGAAATTAATCAGCAGTGCGTACGAGAGAGTGAGATCCACAGGTGACCAACCCGATGGGAGATTTGGTTTTAGGGACAAGGGTGACAGTATAAAGAGGTTCATGTTCAGTTTTAAGTTTGGACCCCTGGAAAATGTTATCAGGACAAAATTGTGTAAAAATTGGCACATTCTTGAGAAAGACTCCGACCTAAGTGAGATGACTAAGGTGAAACCCTTGGTCACGTTCAGATGTTGCAACAATCTGAGGGACATGCTAGTAAAGAACAGAATTACCACCAGCCCATCGACAGGGCTGGATAAATGTTGCCCACCGGGTAATTACCGGTGTGGAAACTGTAGGTTCTGTAACCTATGTATTACTGGCCGGTCCCTGCAGATTGGAGCACACATGCATAAGATCCAGGAATTTATTTCGTGCAAAACCAAGTTCGTTGTCTATGTGATTCTCTGTCCATGTGGCAGATTTTACATAGGCAAAACGACAAGGTGTTTGTACGTTAGATTAAGCGAGCACTAGAATTCAATTGCATCCGGAAAAGGGTCACCTAGGTTGATTTCCCATATACGGGACCACCATGATGGTAACCCGGACATTTTACGCTTCGCAGGCCTCAAAGACACCCTCCCTCCTCAGGGGGTGATTTACAGAAATTATTATTACAGATAGAGGCAAAACTAATAATAAACTATGGAGCGCAGGGTGACCTAGGTTTGAATGACCGTGTCGATCTTGCAATATTTTTGTGATAATTGAACTCCCATTTTTTTTCCTGTACCTCGTGTCTTGGTTTTTTAATGTAAATCATGTAACATACATACATTTAATGTATCATGATGTTTTGTATTTGCAAGCATGATTCATGTAGTTTTAATGTTATGTCATTCCTCATTGTTTTTAACGTGGTTGTGACGTAACCTGTATGCACTCCTATAAAAGGGGTGGTGTTCTACTACCACATGTGGACCCGTGGAAGCCTAATTAATAGGCGAAATGGCCGTCGTCCATAGCAGGAGGTGGCATACAGGTTGCCTCCAGCTTTTTACCTTGCACCTGTCTGAATAAAGTTTCCAGCACAGCGAAGGAGTGCGGTCCTCTTTCTTATGTTATCATCATCCGTAGAGCTGTCTGGCACCCGGGTTGGAGCCTGGGATCCTCGAACGTCAGGCAGGCAGACGGTGGTGGCCGCCTGCAGGAGGACCGGTATTGCAACCGGCGGAACCGTAGGGACCAAGCCAGGGTTGGAGCCCACCGGACCTGAACTGGGGAGTCAACCGTTTACCGGAGCACCAGAAACCGGGTACTCAGACCCCGTCCTAGCTTGGAAACCACTGAGTGTAGGCAAATTAACTGATTGCAGTCTGGACCTCACGAGTTCATTCTCACCGAAAGTCCCGAAAGAAGGCAACAGCTCACCGATACCGGGTGAGAGCCACCACCAAGGGCCAAACATCCGATGGGCCAGCGCCTGCGGGCAACCGAGGACTCCTCCGGCAGCTAAACGCAGAGGAGCGGGCTACCACTGTCCAGGCAGGGGGAGCCAAAAGTAACAGTAAAGAGGTGCAAGGGAAAGGGACCACCATCAGCCTCACAAGGGACACAAGCAGCCAGCTGCGGGACCCGACCATACCCGAACTTTGGTTTACCAGTGACTCCGAGTGTGAATTAATCGTGAGTACTCCAGTGCCATCCGGGCACGGCACCTAGCACCGCATTACCATCTCCCTCTCCATTGGGCCCCGGGACACACCGCCCCTACCCACGGAGGGGCTAACATCTAGGCTGCGCCCCCAACACCGATCCCGGGAGCCCCCTTCGCAACAGCCGCAGCGATGGTGCACCCCGTCACCACGACCCGTGGGTGGCGTTACACCTCACCTTCACCTCATCGTCTCCCCTTAACAGAGCGACGTGGCCCCCGGTCCAGAGGCACTCGAGCCACCGACCACCCGAGCCCGGACCCCGAGCAGGTCGGCCCGAGCAGCGGAGCGGCCGAGCCCTCTCAGGGCGGTACACATTAGCTCTTTCTGGCGTCTATGAACAGGATTCGGACAGTCCACTCGCCTGTGGAAGTGCGCCTTAGAAGTGTCCGTCAGCGGCGTCCTGCCGAAAAAGTTGAAGTCCCGCCATCTTAAGCGCGAAAGTTTCCCGCACGAGTCGTCTTCCCCGAGCAGTGAAGGCGCGAAAAGAAAGCCCCGCCTCCAAGAGAGTACAGAGAAAAAACCTCACCTTCACCTCATCGTCTCCCCTTAACAGAGCGACGTGGCCCCCGGTCCAGAGGCACTCGAGCCACCGACCACCCGAGCCCGAACCCCGAGCAGGTCGGCCCGAGCAGCGGAGCGGCCGAGCCCTCTCAGGGCGGTACACATTAGCTCTTTCTGGCGTCTATGAACAGGATTCGGACAGTCCACTCGCCTGTGGAAGTGCGCCTTAGAAGTGTCCGTCAGCGGCGTCCTGCCGAAAAAGTTGAAGTCCCGCCATCTTAAGCGCGAAAGTTTCCCGCACGAGTCGTCTTCCCCGAGCAGTGAAGGCGCGAAAAGAAAGCCCCGCCTCCAAGAGAGTACAGAGAAAAAACCAAGGGGGAAGTGAAACGCCTGCGCCGGGGCTTGCAGGGCTCGCACGGTCATCGGGCCGGTGGTATTCGGGGTCAGGCTGTGAGTGGCCCGACCCGGCTTTCGTGACCCCCAGCGGGTTTCAATAAAAGGAAAGTCCGACCGTCAGTCCGGTGTTACAACGGGGATGGAAGGAGGGTAACGGGGTTCCTGGAGAGCTTGCCATCACTCTCCCCCCAGGAAATGGTACGGGACAGGGACGGGGGATGCTTGCAGCGCCACCCGTGGTTTGCGGCCAGATGTTCAGCCGCCGCTGCACAGTCTCTCTCCGGAGCAGGTGTTACGGGCAGCCGGATGGAATCGCTCCCCATGGGTGGAGCGGGGTGGCCCCGGGAGGTTTATGAGACCCAGGGCAACAGTCCTCAGGGACACCGGGGGCACAGGGCGGCGGCATTACTCACAGCAGTCACGGAGTGCGGTTCCAGTTGTTCTTTATTTAAAGTCCGTTCCACATCGACCCGGGTGCTGGTCCTCGCCGCCTGTAGCCTTTGGTCGGTCCCGGGCAGGTAGGAGGAAGGGGCCGGTGGAGTGATCTGGGGGTCCCTCTCTCTTTCGGTGGGATAATGCTATCCCCGTGGCATGGAGCATCTTGGGGACCCGCCGCCATTCTGGCTGTCTCTCTTCCAGTAGCGGACACACACGAAGAAGGATGGCACCATGAGGATGTGCGTGGACTACCGCAAAATCAACCAGATTACGCATAAGGATGCCTACCCTCTCCCCCGCATCGAAGAGTCTCTGGCTGCGCTGAAAACCTCTAACTATTTCTCCACTCTTGATCTCACCAGTGGCTACTGGCAGGTAGCGGTTGCACCAGAGGACCGTGAGAAAACCACGTTCACTACCCCGATGAGAATCTGCGAGTTCAACAGCATGCTGTTTGGGCTGTGCAATGCCCCGGGAACCTTCCAGAGGTTGATGGAGTGCTGTCTTGGCCATCTTAATTTCGAAACAGTACTACTGTACCTGGATGATGTGATCGTATACTCCCGGACATATGAATCCCATCTGGAGCACCTGGCGGAAGTGTTTGCATCCCTAGCTAAATTTGGGATGAAGCTGAAGCCGTCCAAATGCCACCTGCTGAAGCCCAAAGTGCAGTATCTCGGGCATGTGGTGAGTGCTGAAGGTGTAGCCCCGGACCTGGAGAAGATCACAGCCATCCAGGACTGGCCACGCCCGACCACAGTGAGGGAGGTGCGACAGTTCTTAGGCCTGGTAGGCTACTACCGCCGCTTCATCAAGGGGTACACGAAGATGGCCTCCCCGATGAAGGACCTCCTCGTGGGACAGACCAAGATTGGTAGATCATCCGGGACCCCGTTTGTGTGGGGTGAGCAGCAGGAAGAGTCCATTCGGCAGCTGAAGTCGGCACTGACGGGAGAGGAGATCCTAGCCTACCCCGACTACGACCTCCCCTTCGTGTTGTACATGGATGCCAGCAATGTGGGCCTAGGCGCCGTACTGTCCCAAGTCCAGAACGGAAAGGAGAAGGTGATCGCCCATGCTAGCCGGAAGCTTCGACCCACCGAGCGGAACCCCGAGAACTACAGCTCCTTCAAACTGGAGTTCCTGGCCCTGGTGTGGGCAATAACTGAAAGGTTCAAGCACTACCTGGCCGCAGCAAAATTCACCGCCTACACGGACAACAATCCATTAACACACCTGGACACGGCCAAGCTGGGCGCTCTTGAGCAAAAGTGGATGGCTCGGCTGTCTAACTACGACTTCACCGTCAAGTACCGGGCCGGGCACAAGAATACCAATGCAGATGCCGTATCCAGAATGCCGCATCTACCCGACGAGGGGGCAGAAGAGGACCGCCTGGAGGAGATAGAGTTACCCACGTTCCACCAGCCGCAGGAGGAGAGGTCCTGTGTGGCCCAGCAACAGGTGGACCTCGACCCGCTGCCCAGTCAGGAGTGGCGAGAAGCCCAAGACCAGGCGCCCGTGGTCTGATTGGTTAAGACCCTACTAACCCAAGGCGTGCGCCGAATGGACCCGGCGGCCCCCTCCGAGGCCCAGCGACTGTGGAAAGGGAGGGACCGCCTGTGCCTGTACCAGCAGAAGTTGTACCGGGAGTTGATCGACCCGAAAACCCATGAGAAGGTTCGCCAGTTGGTGGTGCCTCAGGATTGTGTACCCAAGGTTCTTCGAGATTATCATGACGGCGCTGGGCACTTCGGTTGGAAAAAGCTGGAGATGCTGTTGAGAGAGCGGTTCTACTGGAATGGGATGCGGGATTCTGTAGAGGCGTGGTGCAGAGAGTGCGGCCCCTGTACGCTGAGAAGACGGGACGAAGCTAGCCAGAAGGCCCCGCTGTAGCCGATTGTTACCCACCAGCTGCTGGAATTGGTTGCCTTGGACCATGTCAAGCTTGCGCCCAGCCGAAACGGGTACACCTACGCCCTGACCATCGTGGACCACTACTCCATATTCATGGTGGTTGTCCCGGTAAAAGATCCGACTGGCCGCACCGCCGCCAGGTCCTTCCAAGCCTACTTCTGCCACCCCCATGGCTACCTGGAGAAGGTGCTTATGGATCAGGGCCCGGCCTTTGAAGCAGAAGTGTTTCAGGAGTTCTGCCACTTGTACGGGTGCAAGAAAATCCGGACCACCCCCTACCATGCCCAGACCAATGGGATGAGTGAGAAAATGAACCATCTGGTCCTGAACCTCCTCAAAACATTGCCCTTGGAAGAGCGGAACTTGTGGCCGGAGAAGCTTCCCAACTTGGTAGATATGTAAAACAACATACCCTGTAGTTCCACCAAGTGTATCCCGGCATACCTGATGAGGGCCCTACCCGGGCGACTGCCGGTAGACTTAGAGATGGGCTTGGAAGCGCCCGAATCCCTGCCTTCCACTGCCAGCTGGGATGCCAAACGCCAAGTACAGTGCCAGCGGATTAAGGAGTATGTGGAGCGGAACCTGCGTCAGAGTCGGGAGAAGCAGGAACAGCGCTTTAACCAACGAGCTCCAGCTACTCCCTTCGAACTAGGAGATGTGGTGCTGAAGCAAAAACGCAGAACCCATAAGCTTGACGATCAGTGGGAGAGAACCCCGTATGTTATACAACCCACCGGATGGGAGAATGAGAAGACCTACCTGATCAGTCATGACCAGGGGAGAACCACGGCTACCGTTTCCAGGGACCACCTGAAGAGATGCCCGGATCCCCTGAGGCTGGTAGACGAGGCCCCAGTTCCCGTGCCCCGTGACGAGGCAACAAAAAAGGAGGTGATCCATACCATCATGGGAGATTTTCCAGCAGACTGGCCCATGCAGAATGGTGCGGTGATTGTTCCCATGATAATGTTCCCGCAACCCGCGGAAGAAGTGGAGACGGAAACGCCTGCCAGAGAACCAACAGAGCCAGTGCCCAGGGATACACCTACACCCTGTCCCCCTAGGCCTCTACCTACTCCACCCGACAAGAGGGACCTGTTGCTCCCTCTCCCCCGTTACCTTCCACTGACACCCTACTACTGAGATGATCCACCCGCCCTAACCTAGGTAGGCCCCCGCTTAGGTACAGGGAGACTGCCATTTAGGGGTGCGAAACTTGATTGTGTACATGAGTTGAATGAACAAATGACCAATTGACGAGACGCTCACCTGATTCGGTTACAAAGAGCCCGTCCCCGTTGGGACTTGTGTTGCCCCTTTTGATCCCCATTTTGCCCCTGTTGCGTGAGTGACTGCTCATGGACACGGCCGTGGACTTGCTGGCCACCCAAAAACTTTTGGGCTTGTAAATATTGCCCCATCCTGGCTCTTTGACATGTCTTCCCGTTCCGTTAGCCTCCGGAGACACAGATTTGCGGAAGGACCCGCAGCAGAGCAGGCTGGGGTCCGGTCACCACCGGACCGGTGACCATCCTCCGGGGAGCCCTTGGGCAACTGCCAGGTGCGCCGCACCGTACCCGTTTCCCGCCTGGGTGATCTGGCCATGTTCCTGTTTCCGGACTGGGGAAAAGGGATGCTGCCCATTTCTTAGGGGCAGCATCAAGGCTAGGTTGTTTGGGTGGGAAAGGCGGAAGGACATGAACCCGTTCCGCTAAAAAGTTACGTAACGTTAAAGGAAAATACCTCCCGTTATGGGAAGACCTGCAGTAACCATATGTTTTTGTAAAAATGTTATTATAATTGTAATTGTTTCCCGTTTTACAGTTGACAAGAAAAACAAAAATAAACCGGAGTTGGTCGGGCAGCCCACGGACGGTCTGCATTAAACCAAGGGGGTATGTGACGCCCTGGACCCCAGGGGTCACAGGTAACAACACCACCCACACAACACACACACCCCCCATCCCTTGTGAGGACACACCAGTCACCTGAAAGGGAGACCTGATGCCTCCCTCAGGGCGAGTAGAGCACACCAGGTGGGCAGAGTCAGGCGGAAAGGCACGCCCACCGAGGAGACTACTGTCTTGAGGCAGGACATACAAACAGATTAAGTTGTACAGTGACAGTGACAGGAGGTGTAGAGGAGTAGAGCTGTCTGGGACCCGGGTTGGAGCCTGGGATCCCCGAACGTCAGGCAGGCAGACGGTGGTGGCCGCCTGCAGGAGTACCGGTATAGCATCCGGTGGAACCGTAGGGACCGGGCCAGGGTTGGAGCCCGCCGGACCTGAACTGGGGAGTCAACCGTTTACCGGAGCACCAGAAACCGGGTACTCAGACCCCGTCCTAGCTTGGAAACTACTGAGTGTAGGCAAAATAATTGATTGCAATCTGGACCTCACGGGTTCATTCTCACCCAAAGTGCCTGCGGGCAACCGAGGACTTCTCCGGCAGCTAAATGCCGGGGAGCGGGCTACCACTGTTCAGGCAGGGGGAGCCAAAAGTCACAGTAAAGAGGTGCAAGGGAAAGGGACCACTATTAGCCTCACAAGGAACACAAGCAGCCGGCTGCGGGATCCGACCATACCCGAACTTTGGTTTACCAGTGACTCCGAGTGTGAATTAATCGTGAGTACTCCAGTGCCATCCGGGCACGGCACCTTGCACCACATTACCATCTCCCTCCCCATCGGGCCCCGGGACACACCGCCCCTACCCACGGAGGGGCTAACATCTGGCTGCGACCCCAACACCGATCCCAGGAGTCCCCTTCGCTTCAGCCGCAGCGGTGGTGCACCCCGTCACCACGACCCATGGGTGGCATCACACGCCACCATCACCTCGTCGTCTCCCCTTAACAGAACGACGTGGCCCCCGGTCCGGAGGCGCTCGAGCCACCGACCACCCGAGCCCGGACCCCGAGCGGCTCGGCCCGAGCAGCGGAGCGGCCGAGCCCCCTCAGGGCGGTACACTTGCATTACTCACTCCCACTTCCTAGCTAACTAGGGTGCAGGAATTTCTTTTTTTTTCTCGAGTTTCTCTTCCTGAGCCAGTTGGCACATTTTTCATGCGTAGGACCTCTACTCGCAGGAAAGTCCTGTAATTTAAGCCTGTAGAATCTAATAGGACTTGGAGGTGCATGGTAATATCAACATCAGGATAACCTCAGTCCCAATTACGTTACCCACTTGCATTACTCACTCCCACTTCATAGCTAACTAGGGTGCAGGAATTTCTTTTTTTTTTCTCGAGTTTCTCTTCCTGAGGCAGTTGGCACATTTTTCATGCGTAGGACCTCTACTCGCAGGAAAGTCCTGTAATTTAAGCCTGTAGAATCTAATAGGACTTGGAGGTGCATGGTAATATCAACATCAGGATAACCTCAGTCCCAATTACGTTACCCACTTGCATTACTCACTCCCACTTCATAGCTAACTAGGGTGCAGGAATTTCTTTTTTTTTCTCGAGTTTCTCCTCCTGTGCCAGTTGTCACAGTTTTCTTGTGTAGGACCTCTACTGGCAGGAAAGTCCTGTAATTTAAGCCTGTAGAATCTACCAGGACTTGGAGGTGCATGGTCATATCAATATCACGATAACCTTAGTTCCAATCTTATTAGCGACAACTCAGTTCACATTATTAACATCAACAGTTTAAAAGGCCTTGTTCCTACTAGGAGTACGTCAGGATAAAACTGCTACCCAGTGACACCCTTCATATAGTATTTCTTAACCAGGGTGGATGTACTGTATGTTATCACTCACTGCTGCACTATTTCCAGCCACTATGTATATAGAGGAAAAATACCTGATAGGAATCAGTTCAAAGTCCATTCATGTAGTAAAAAAAAAACCAAACAAAAAAAAACGCGGACCACTTTTACATATGCATGCAACTTCTTTATACTACCATATTTTCATGCTTCAGACCTAAGTTTTTGTGGATCTTAATGCTGTAAATTTTGGACAAAGTACCATGAGACACACCCTTCAATTCAATGGCTTGTGCACGCCTATGGTCAAGGTACAAAATTAGTAAAGCTCTGCTCGAAACTCTAAAAGGCAGGTTATAAACTTCACAGTACAAAGCAAGAATGACTGGAATTGAAAACCAGGGTATGAAAATAGGTTTTGTACATAGGATCGCCCATACGCCGGTTAGAATTAAATAAATACATAAATATTAACAACTGTATATATGAGAAAATAAGAGGTGTCCATGAAGCAAACTATCTCAACCAGCAGGAGCTTTGTAGAAAGATATAATGACTAGGGATAATGGAATACTTTGATTATCCGGCTTTGCGAATATTTTCCGAATACCTCACCGCTATTCGACTATTCGATGCGCAATGTAAGTCTATGGGAAGCCCGAACAGTTCCGAATAGTTGTTATTCGGGTTTCCCATAGACTTACATTGCGCATTGAATATTTGCGAACAGTCGAATAGTGGCGAGGTATTCGGAAAATATTCGCGAAGCCGAATAATCAAAGTATTCGATCATCCCAAATAATGACCTTATGGACACTACTTCTCTGAACGCTTTCACAAAGGTAATGGGAAGACAGGTTTTCTGAGCCCTTGTGTAACTAGAAGTGCCATGGCTGATGCAATACCAAAGCCTTGTTTTCTCACTCATGAAAAAGTCCTACATTTAGTGGTTACAGCTCTTTATAAAGGGGCAAAGTATAGTGTCTGTACTGAGATGGAGGTCCTACCAACCTCAATACCACCAAACAAACCATGAAAAAGGTCTCGTAGTAAAACATCACCACCTGGCTAGATACCGGTAATGACAGTTGTCCTCTAGAAACTGGGGGTTGCTCTGACAGAGGGTTATTGTGTCCCTCCTTGTTAGGTTTAGACAGCTCACAATGTGGTAGAGCTTTGCTCGTTAGACACTGTCTCATGCAAATATAAGGTGTTCCTCTGTCAGACTTCTGCCAGTCTCATACATTGTCTGTGTTCCTCTCACTTAAACAAGAAACTTTGGACATGGTGTCTCCACACATGCACATCTCCTTCTGCCTTCTCTTTAGGCTACTATTAGCAGGTCACAATCCCGTCATTGGCAGCTTCTTTGTCTGGTCAGTCCAGACCGCTTTTGTCTCCCACTAGGCCCTATTTTTTGCACCTGTCTCGAATTTGGGCTTTGCTTCCCTTAACCTAGGTGCTAATATCTGTTGTTCTCCATATCGGGCTTTGCAGATGACATGATCCCATGTGATCATCTGTCTGGGCCTACATAAGGCTCCCCGAGACTCACACCTCTATCGGGGTATTAAGACTTTAGTGTTCCTAAGTCTTGTCTACCTGCGGCTTCCTATACATCTCTTACCTGTCTTTGGTTTTCAGGACCTCTGCTATCAGTCTGCAGAATCCAGGACATCTCCTGTCTGTCTGTGGTTTCCAATATTTCTGTCTACCTTTCTGTGGTCGGCAGGATGTCTACTGTCTACCTTCAGGTTTCAGTACCTCCATCTACCTGCCTGTGGTCTCCTGGACGTTGCCAGTCTACCTGCGGCTTCTAGTATTTCTGACTACTTTTCTGTGGTCTCCAGGATGTCTATGTCTGCCTACAGGTTCCAGTACCTCCGTCTACCTGTCTGTGGTCTCCTGGACATCTCTAGTCTGCCTACGGCTTCTAGTATTTCTGGCTACCTTTCTGTGGTCTCCAGGATGTCTAATGTCTACCTAAAGCTTTCAGTAACGTTTATCTACATGTGTAGTGTCTCCAAGATATCTCCTGTCTGCCTGTGACTTCCGGTACCTCTGCTACCTGTTTCCTGCATGCCTCACCTACCTTCTGCATCAACACCCATGGACCATGTGCACACCCAGACCTTGGTCTTGGAGGAGCTACCTCACCATGTGGAGCTCTACCCTTGTGTGTGTCTTCAAGGAGACCCTATCTGGGCATGGGTGTGTTTACTGATTGGTACATGTCTTCTACCCTGTCTTAGCTTTAATTACTTCCTTATTTGGTGTCTTTTTATACCCTTGAGCCAGTCTCACAGTTACCGGAGAAATACAGCAATACATGATGTCGATTGAAATACATGATTGATGATGGATTAAATGGCTAAGGTGAAGAAATAGCTTTTCTTTGGCTCTCTGGCCTGGCTAGTAAATAGGACCTTTGTATTGGGTGGTAGCAGTGGTTGATTGATAGGGTGGTATGCTTAAAACAGTTATAAAAGAAGTAACCAAATATTTACAAATTTTCAGTATTATTTTGAAAACGCCATATCAATTTTTGTTTTTATATATTAAATATATTGAGTGGTACACTTTCTTAGCATCAAAGAAACATAGAAGGGTATAGAGTTGGAAGGGAACTGTAATGCACGGAGTAGATGTCCCTATATAACGGGTGACACACGTGATCAGACCATCGGGCGTCTGACGCATTACCAAAAAACACCATAAAAAGGGGGAAACACCAAGAGGGGTAAGTGGGACACCTCCTGCACTCCCCTCAAGCTGACTCCCGAGCTCCCTAGCATCCCTATACTATACAGGTTCTTTCAACCTGTCGGCAAGCAGGATACCTGGGTCCCTCAGCTGGCCCTAAACTCACCCTAATTAGTGAGTAGGCCAACATGTACACCAGACTCGCCACTAAACTAATAAATGTGGAGAGAAAGGAAAGACAGATGGGGAATAAACAAAAGGATACAAAACACCAAACTTCACCGCAGCAGACGGACTCAATAGTGGCAGATGGATGGGCACAGGACAAAACCTCAGCAGTTCCTTCCACCAGGGTGGCCAGAGTAGAAATAAAGTCTAACAGCAGAAAGGACTGCTGGGAAGACTCCAGTATTTAAC